>NC_081556.1:100244117-100349117 GCF_963082655.1 Stomoxys calcitrans | reverse complement strand
TTTCGCTAAAGACAAAATTTCCATAAAATTTTCTCTAAAGACAAAATTTCCATAAAATTTTCTCTAAAGACAAAATTTCCATAAAATTTTCTCTAAAGACAAAATTTTCATGAGAAATTGCACATGAATATAATAGACATGGGCCTTAGTCCATTAGGAAGCATAGACCTTCTGACTAAAGTTGAAAAATGTTCCATTATTTTAAGTTCAGTTACGGTCACGGCATCCAAAATACTAAGATAACTTTTTATACCCACCACCTTCGGATGGGGGTATACTAATTAAGTAAGCTGCTATTGTTGTCGGCTAAAATTTCGAAGGCAGTGTTTTTATACCCCCCACCATAGGATGGGGGTATACTAATCTATTCATTCCGTTTGTAACACCTCGAAATATTGATCTAGGACCCCATAAAGTATATATATATATATTCTTGATCGTCCAGAAATTCTGATTCGAACTAGCCATGTCCGGTCGAACGCGTTAAGCTAGCATCTTGAAGTTTTGCACAGATACTTTATATTGATGTAGGTCGTTGGAGATTACAAATGGGACATATCGGTTCAGATTTGGATATAGCCCCCATATAAACCGATCTCCCTATTTGACTTCTTGAGCCCAAGGCCACAATTTTTGTCTGATTTGGCTAAAATTTTGCATGTAATATTCTGTTATGACTTCCAACAACTGTGCCAAGAACGATCCAAATCGGTCTAAAACCTGATATAGCTCCCATATAAACCGATCTCCCGATTTGATTTCTTGAGCCTCTGGAAGCCGCAATTTTTGTCCGATTTGGCTGAAATTTTGAACATAGTGTTCTATTTTGACTTCCAACAACTGTGCCAAGTATTCTTTAAATCCGTCCATTACCTGATATAGATCCCATATAAACCGATCTTCCGATTTGGCTTCGTGAGTCCCTGAAAGCCGCAATTTTCATCCGATTTGGCTGAAATTATGCACATTGTGTTCTGTTATGATATCAATATTGGTGTATATCCAAAGTTCCGCCCGCCCAAATTAATTCGTTTTTACTTATTTTTTATGTGAAAACGCGACCTCAGCCACACTGAAATATGTTTGAATCAAACAGAAGCACTTATCGTGAACTTAGTGAACCAAACAACCAACCAACGATAAAGTACATTGTATGCCATTAAAAGGAGAATCACAAGTTGTATGTCAAAATCTTGACACTGATCATCACAGTTGAGCAGTTGGGGGCTCTTGTAAATGGTATTCAAATGCCAATTTTGGTGTTTTTTTTTTGTTCTTTTTTTTTGAACCCCCCACCCATTGGGCATAAAAACACCCACAAACACTTGGTGCTCGTAGGGCCAAAATAACATGGACACATACTAACACATCATTTAACGCTTTGTTTTTGTCGGATTTTACATGAATTTCCTCTGCCTAGAGCCCCATACAGTACAGATCCATTGAAGAGATTGTTTTTTGTTTTTGCAGATGCAGATAAGTGCTAATATCAGCAAGAATGGCAAAATAGCAGGAACAACGACAAAGTTCTTGTTAGATTTTCTAAGTAGTTTTTTTTTTTTTTGCTTTTTGCTACTGTGGCGTATTCTTCTGGGCTTTTTAGTGGATGCCAATGGCTGGGACGTTGGATATGGTATAAAGTAAAGTGGAATGCTATGGATTTGGCGGAAATCATAAATTTCCAAATGATAAGACGATGGAAGGTGTTTAAAATTCTATTAACTATATTTGACGTTTTGACTACACATCTTTGTAGATGCATCTTATCTGAACCGATCTGGGCCAAATTGAAGATGGCTATCGAAAGGCCAAACACAACTGCCTGTCCCAAATTTCAGCGAAATCGGACTATAAATGCACTTTTTATGGGCGCAAGACCTTAAATCGAGAGATCTGTCTATATGGCAGCTATATCAAAATCTAAACCGATCTGGGCCAAATTGGAAACAGTCGCGAAGGGCCTAACACAACTCACTTTCCCAAATTTCAGCAAAATCGGTTCATAAATGCGCTTTTAATGGGCGCAAGACCTTAAATCGAGGGATCGGTCTATATGGCAGCTATATCAAAATCTAAACCGATCTGGGCCAAATTGGAAACAGTTGTCGAAGGGACTAACACAACTCACTTTCCCAAATTTCAGCAAAATCGGTTCATAAATGCGCTTTTTATGGGCGCAAGACCTTAAATCGAGAGATCGGTCTATATGGCAGCTATATCAAAATCTGAACCGATCTGGGCCAAATTGGAAACAGTTGTCGAAGGGCCTAACACAACTCCCTCTCCCAAATTTCGGCGAAATCGGACTATAAATGCACTTTTTATGGGTCTAAAACATTAAATGGAGAGATCGGTCTATATGGCAACTATTGGGTTGCCCAAAAAGTAATTGCGGATTTTTCCTATAGTCGGCGTTGACAAATTTTTTCACAGCTTGTGACTCTGTAATTGCATTCTTCCTTCCGTCAGTTATCAGCTGTTACTTTTAGCTTGCTTTAGAAAAAAAGTGTAAACAAAGTATATTTGATTAAAGTTCATTCTAAGTTTTATTAAAAATGCGTTTACTTTCTTTTAAAAAATCCGCATTTACTTTTTGGGCAACCCAATATTAAAAGCAAAATCATGGCAAAGTTGTAATGTTAAATTGAAAATTTAACAAGTAAAAACGTGCTAAGTTCGGACGGGCCGAATCTTTTATACCCTCCACCATAGATCGCATATGTCGACTGCTTTTCGCGATATCTCTTTTTAGGCAAACAAAGGATAAAAGAAAAGAGTTTATATAATATTGGAGCTATATCAAGTTATGGTATGACGGACCATAATTGAGTTGAATGTTGGAGACCATAAAAGAAGTCATTGTGTAAAATTTCAGCCAATTCGAGTTAAAATTGCGCTTTTTAGAAGTCAAGAAGTAAAATAGGGAGATCGGTTTATATGGGAGCTGTATCAGGCTATGGGGCGAGTCGGACCATATTTGACATGTATGTTGAAGCCGCTGTACAAAATTTCAGCCAAATCGGATAATAATTACGCCCTCTGGAGGCTCAATAAGTCAAGAACCCAGATCGGTTTAAATGACAACTATATCAAGTTATGGATCAATTTAAACCATATTTGGCACAGTTGTAAGAAGTCATAACAAAACACGTCATGCCGAAATTTCAGCCAAATCGGATAAGAATTGCGCCCTATTGTGGCTCAAGAAGTCAAGATTAAAGTTCGCTTTATATAGCAGCTACATCGATTATGGACCGATTTAAACCATACTTAGCACAGTTGTTGGAAGTCATAACTTAACACGTCGTGCAAAATTTCAGCCAAGATCGGTTTATATGGCAGCTATATCAAAACATGGACCGATAAATGGGTAAATGGTAACATGGTAAATGGGCCAAATGAACGCCGTTCGGACTCGGCTATAAAAAAGGTCCCTTATCATGGAGTTTAAACTTGAATCGGAAAGCACTCATTGATGTGTGAGAAGTTAATCCCTGCTCGGTTCCTGGTGTTTTTAAAAATTAGGATAATGAGAATTGCTCTTTAGGGGAGTGATGGCACCTCAGACATTTCGACTCAAATATGGATATCAAATTCGTGCTGCACATCGAAATGCCTTTAATTTGAGCCCCATATTGTCATGACGTTTGGAGGGTGTTTTGGGGCTGGGGCTGGGGCGGTCACCGGCACTTTGCACTGACAATAGATATCAAATTCGTTATTGATTCCCAACTGAAATGAAGGTTAGTTTAGGAGGTACTTTAGGGCGTACCCCAAAACACTTGGCTCCAAAATTGGATATCGAATTCGTTTTCTACTCTCAAGTACCTTTCATTTGAGTCCCATATTGTCATAATGGGTCAAATAACCCATTTGACGTATCTTGGGAGGGCATGAACGCAAATTTTAATGTCATATTCTTAATCTACTCCCAAATACCTTTCATTTAAGTCCCATATAGCCATGTATATTTGGGGGTGGGCGACCTCCCATTACTTGGACCTAATGTTTTATGCCATATTTGTAATCTACTGCCCAATACTTTCCACTTGGGTCCCATATTGACATTAACTTCGAATATATCTGTTTAGAAGAGTTTTGAGCTTGGGGAGGCCCGCTGGGTACTTTAACCCAAATTTTAATACCACATTCGTTTTCTGGTCTCCAATACCTTTCATTTGATACCCTTGTTGCGACCATCGGACCACTTTCGGATATGCGTGGCGTTTTTGGGGTAAGAGGGAGGATCCGCCTCCACCCGATATCTAAAAATTATATTGCCTATGTTTCCTTGCAGACAAACGTACACAATCTATGAAAATTTCGAGAAAATCGGTTCTGCCATTTTCAGTCTATACGGAACACACAAACCTGGTCCCATATATCCGTGATTGGCTAATGTGCCCATTTTGGGCGTTTTTGTGGGGGTGGTTTTTGATACCCATATTTTTCTAATCGGTCCACTTTTGATTTTGGGTGGTGTTTTTGGGTAACGGTGGAGGGTCCGCCCCCTTTCGATATCAAAAAATGATAAAGCCTATTCCTACTTCCTGGCCATATTCGTTATCTACTCCCGAATACCTTTCATTTGAGTCCCATATTGTCATGATCTTCGAATAAACTTATTTTAAGGGGTTTTGGGGCTGGGAAGGCTTTCCAGGTACTTGGACCCAACATTTGAATTCCGTATTTGTCCCGATCGGTCCACTTTTATTTTTGGGTAGTATTTTTGGGGTAGGGGAGGGTCCGCCCCCCTCCCGACATCAAAAAATTATATAGCCTATGTTTCCTTCCAGACCAACCTACACAATCTGTGAACATGAACAAGGTAATCGGTTCAGCCGTTTTTGAGTCTATACGGAACAAACAAACAAACACAAATTGAAATTTATATATAAGAAAGATAAGATATTTAAATTTTTAAAGGTTGTAGAGATCAGAAATAAACATAGTATATTTCAATTTAACGTAAATGCCTGCCATCAGGGCTCAAACCTGGGAGACCCAAGGGTCTATACAATGCGTCTACCAACGCCCCCACATGTAGTAACCAATACATGAATACCAATTTTATCCCACGTATTTGCACGTGCTCACCTCCTTGGTCAGGAGTGAACCACTACCTAAAACTCCTTCCGATCTATGGGTCACGGCACCTGGTTGGAAACGCAACTCTAGGCCGAGATTGAGCTCTACCCGCGATTTGGCTGCCAGGCAGGTGCTCCTGACACCCGTGATACCAGATTAAAGTCTCTGGTCGGACTTCGTAGCCTTAAAAGACTTCTTACTACCAGTTGAACCGCAAACAGTTCCAGACTGTTCACCTAGGAAAAAGTAATCACCCTAAACCGACAAAATAAGCCACCATACAAATGTATGCTCAAAGACTACACCAGGACGATATACTTAAACACATATCAGCTCCAACATGAGACTCATATGACTGATTACAACCACAAAGGCAACGGGAATCAACAATGGAGCCACCCCATGTCATGCACAGCACAAAATCACTCGATATCGCTTGTACAGCAGCACAACGTTATAAATACCTAGAGTGTATTCACGCCTTCACTGAGTCGAGTTCGTAAAGACCGATCTCCCTACTCTCACCAGTAGCCAAAACGCTTTAGGAACTTCTCCACCTAAGCCTCGTTGGAAAATTTCCATTCGCCGAGCATCAGAATAGATTTCGAAGACTGCATAGCACAACAACTGCTCTGCATGCCATCAACACACACATTTGCCATGACTTCAATCAGCCCAGGCCATGTAATGGGAATGTCCTCGTGGCACTGGACTTATCGCAGGCATTCGACACGGTCATCCATGCAAAAACTTCCCTCCACTCAGGCCTAAAACGCTGGGTTGTCGTCAGTCATCTGTGGAATTTAGAGATAAGAATTCGAAGCAACGTAGAGTGAAACAGGGAGTTCCCCTAAGAGGATTGATATATACGACACTGTTTAACCTCTACCTATCCTCCATTTCACCCGGGTACAAAGCAATGGACCGGTTTGTGTTAAGTTATGCAGCACCAGTGTGGTCTCGTCAGCTTTGTGAGTTATGTTCAATGTCGGAATGCCGATCTTCGAACTGCGGCCAGCTGTCTTCCTAGTTCTCGCGTGGGCTTACTCTATCAGGAGACAAAGATCTTACCCGCACGAAGACATAAATACATGCTGTCTAAGCAATTCCTTCTGGGCCTTTATTGCAGGGACCATACATCATCTTGTGGGTAGGTAACCACCGCCAAGAAGCCTTAAAATGGATCTACATAATCTAGAGCGAGAAGTTCAGCGCTACAAGAGAAAAACTATAGATCAAAAGACATTCATGCAGACATGGTAACAGATGCGATGAAAAGCTACCGTGTGAATGTTGTCCTTGGAGAACGACTGCCTCCCATTGCACTTGAATAAATTGACCTCCCCCGGCAAACCAGAGTAGTTCTGGCTCAATTACGATAAGGAAGATGCAGCCGCCTTAACTTCTGTAGAGCAAGGATTGATGTCAACGTGCAAGACGTATGTATGTCCTGATTGTATCCTGGAACAAGTCACCTGTTTATCTTTAAGAATCACTCGGCACAGACCCACATCCCTCTGGACGCATTCCACATTGGTTACAGAGTTTCTGGATCTGGATATTCTACAGTACCAAGTAGACGAAAGATAGAACACAACACACTGCTACAACAACAACACGTAGTACGGAATAGCTGTGAGCACCGCACAGGCTAGAACTTTGAGGTCAGATCTGTGTGATATTCATCGCTGTCACGAGAAGCTCAGCTGCGAGCTACGTCCCAAAGAGTAGCTGCAACGACAGTCGCGGACAATCAGCGGTATCGGGGTCTCAGTGAAAGGCCGGGCGGCACCGGCTCTACTGAGGGCGTATGATGCTCAAAATGACAAGCGGCCTTATTGGCGCCTTTAAATAAGCAATGGCCACCCAGTTCCCCCGGCGATCGGTCTTTTGGACCAGGAGCCTGACGAGGATTGCCACCTCCACATGAAACGGATGCTCCGTATTTCTACAGATTAGTTGCAACCGCAGTCGCGCACAATCAGTGAGAGGTCGTGCGGCACCGGCACACCGGAACACAACAAACTGCTACCACAACAACAATGACGTCATCGAATTTGATCTCCTGAACTCAACAAAGACGGGATTGTGAACTGCATGTGCGGTTGAGAGTTATACGTAGAGTTTAAAAACGAAGCCCCGTATAACAGCGTGTTCTCCAAGGGAGTGTTCTCCCCTCGATTCTATTTTCACTTCGCTAAGCTTCCTCCATCCACTACGTCTTTTGTCCCCCTACACTCCACAAAATCGCCAGCCACACTATTCTCCATATGTAAGGAACAGGTCTCAATAGGGCTTGAAGTCATAAGTGATGGACATATAATTCCGACAATAAATCACAAGCAAATCCTAGGATTGACCCTCGACAGCCTCAGCCCATGCTAATGCAGTCTGTGACAAGAAAAAAACAGAAATAATGCCCTAAAATCTCTGGCAAAAAGCACCAGGGGCAGTTTAACCATTTATTTGTTGATTGGCTGGCTGAACAGTAGTGAATTATGCAGCGTCAATTTGGACCGCAGGATTGAGCAATACGCAGTGGAGAGACCTGAATACCTGTTAAAACGCAACCCCAGGATGTATAGAGACGCAATCCGACAACACACCACTGATACACTTACAACCTCCTCGTCAATCCCATGGCAGCCGATTGGACGTACCGGATTGACCCGTGTCCTTCATCGGCAAGGGCTGCCGCCTCAGTGTATAACCCACACAACAACAACCTCCTCGTAAAGAATGGACCTATAGGCTATTCACCAGGATACTGAAAGCAATGCGACTTCATCATACCAGCCGAATATAGTCCTTGGCGGACGCTCAGCACCCATTGCAGATAATGAGAAACATTTGGCTAGGAAAATGGGGGCAACTCTCTCTCTATTAACTGAACTGAGCAAACTGAACTAGTATCGCCAGTGCCCCATGACACCAATCGCCTTTTAACATGCCCGGAAAACCTTAATTATCGAAAACACACCCTCCTTTTCCATTTTCCCATTAAAATGCCTATGCACTACTTTCATGCTCATGGTCCGGTCATCGGTCTACTCGCTGTGTCGATAACTTTTAACATTCCTTTGCACTTTCTGGTTGGGTGTACTGGCGGATATACTAGAGAAGTATAAAAACACTTCTCTATAAAGTAGCTCGAATTAACTCAGGAGAGAGACGGAATTTCCAGGCATTAATTTGCATATCGTTGTTGTTGTTGTTGTTGTAGCAGTTTATTGTGTTCTATCTATCGTCTGCTTGATTCTGTCAAGGGTCTGAGTGTCAAGACCCAGGAACTCTGCTACTAAGATGGGGTGCGTCCATAGGTATGTGGGTCTGGCCGGGCAGTTGAACAGGTGACGTGTATCGTGCGATCACTGGTTACAATCGGGACATACATCTTGCACGTCGGCATCAATCCTTGCACTGTAGGAGTTGAGGCGGCTGTACTACTCTGGTTTGCCGGGGGAGGTTAATTTCTTAAGGTACAATGGGAGGTGGTCGTTCTCCAAGGACTACATTCACCCGGTAGCCATATACCGCATATTATGGTTCTTAAAAGCTTAGTGGGGGTTGTCAATTTTATAAGTGTTCAACTTCTCCTCCTCCTCGTATTTTGAGTTTTTAGTGAGAGGGTGCTGTTATTTCTACAGCTGAACCTTGGCACTGCTTATACTCTTAGATAGATTGCCCTCCCACATTGATTATTGCTACGGAATTACTTCTTATAACGCCCGAAGTTTGAGAATTTCAAGTGTATCCCTTCTGGAATTGGCTAGACTTACCTTCTTTTGAGGATCCTTAACGCGAGTACTATTCGATTGCAGTTAAGATTCTTCTTATAACGGAAACCGGAGGAAGTGCTAAAAAATAACATCACTTTTTGCGAAGAAATCCATGTCATCAGAACTGACTGGTGGTTTTAGTGTTCTCGACCGCAACCGAGTCCGTGACTAACACTATAAGCACTCGAATAATATTTTTTTTTTTAGATTTCTTGAACAAAAGAACAAACAAACAAACGAAAAGAAAAGTAGAATACTTTTCTTTTTTCTATTCTTCTGTGCAGTCACATATTTACTAACGATATGTTGCACTGCATTCGAATGTCAGATCATGTGTAGCCTCTCTGTTTTTAGATATTTCGTTGTGTTACTGCTGCCATGGTTGTATTTTCCCTTCAGCTGAGACCAATAGTTCAGTGCTTTTATAACTTTTCGTTAAATTGTGGTTTGCAAGCCACTGACTACAAATTATCCATTAAATTCCAAACATAACTTACTCAATTTAACTGTGAAACCTAATCGTATCATATGAAACGACAGATCTAGAAAATCTCAAATAATGTTCTCATATGTGTTTCATTGCAAAACTTAAATACAAAACAAACCACATGATGCAAGAAAGAGAGAGAGAGCAATTTTTTTCGTTAAAATTACACACATGCACCCAAAATTACACAAATCTCTGAGAGTGTTAGTGAGATTTAACGAAGTGTACGCAGCTCAACGAATTAAGTGCGGGACGATTTTTAAATGCTATTTATTCAAAAACAGCAACGGCTCGAGTTCAGAACACAGGACGGAGCAGAGATTTCGCTTAGTTATTCTAAAAACAAAAATAATTGTAATTTAAATACAATAATTACAGAGTGTTGTGTAAAATGTGCAATTGATTAAACAAACAAAATTAGTAAAAATTTAAACATACCCATAATAATTTGTGTGTAATATCTGTCACGAAATAAAAGCAACACATCTAATTAATTTATTCGTGAGTTAAAAACGTTGCTCTGTGTGTAAAATTCTCTATTTTCCTATTAAAGGAAAATCGAGAATAAAAAAAATAGCGAAAATTTGAAAAAGAAATACTAAGGCTGTCCATATTTATTATTTGAGGAGAAATCTATAAAAGACAAAAAATGGTTGGAACAACTGTTTTAAAACGTGTGGATGAGGTAAGTTTTCATTGATGGGAAAATGCCATTTTGTTTCGATTTGCTGCTGCTACATTTCCTTAAGTATCAAATTTTAAAGGAAAAATACCGTTTGACGAATATGGGTATGCCATAAAAAAAATATTTCCAAATGCATAGCATACATTTTACGTTGATGCAAAAGAAAGCGGTATTATTCCAGCTTTCTTTTGCCTCAACAAAAAAAACAATATGGAAATGATTTTAGATGGCGCCCTTTTCCTTTTGATGCAATGGCTAAGCAGCAACAACACCGGTGTTTGCGGCTTAGCTGTTTTCATTTTTGTATGATCTCAATAATTTTCCTTTTATTTTTTTTCTAGAATGAGTCTAATGCTTTTAAGCAAACCAAAAAAATAGGTGTCTCAACCAATGAGGTCACTAAAAGAGCCGCTTTGGGAGATCTTCAAAATCGTGGTGTCTTGCGTACCATTGCCGCCAAGGATGCTGCACAAAAAGAGTAAGTCCATTAAATAAATAGTTCTATTTCTTTGTGCTTTGGTGTTGTTGTTATTTTTTTTTTCTGTATGCCTTCCCAATCACATTTGTTTTTGTTTCAAAGTAATCACGGTCTCCGAGTTCTTTTTGTTATTTGTGCCTGCCAGGGATGTTTTCAAAGCCTTCCCAATTTCTTCTCTATACTTTTGTTTTTGTTTATGACAGATGTATGTATTTTTTTCTCTTCGCAAATGAGCGAGAGAGAGACGAAAGAAAATGGAAAGAAAACAGATGGTACATTCGTCAAGTTTAACGGATTTTCTTGGCGATCACATAGTTTTGTTGTTTTTGTGTCTGGGCCAGGTATTTTTTTTTTTATTGGGAAAAAAATGTCTTCTGGATAGAATGTATTGAGGGATTCTTTTGATATTTTTATGTTAAGGACTGTCCACGTAACACAACAAAAGATAATCATTTGGATAATTTTTTTATTTCTATCAAATAGGTTGACAATTTTTTTTGGAAAGTTTATATGGTTAGAAATTTTACTAAGCATTTAAAGGCCATATAATTTCTAAAGTAGAAGTCTACAAACCCGTTTACACTGCTCATTAAAACTGGTTTTATGGCTCTCATCAGCTGAATTTATAAAGGAAAAACAGATGATTGAGCCATTAAAACAGCTTTTAATGTTCAGTCAATTTCTTCAGGCGGTTGTTCTCCAAGGACCACATTCACCAGTTATCACCGCATCTGCTACCACGCCTGCTTGAGTCTAGATCCGCTTGATTTGCCGGTTCATCTAGAGGATGTCTCGCTGTAGATCCAACTTAAGGTGTACCCACCGCCCAGAAACCTTGATAGGATGTTTGTCTTCTGATAGAGGTGGTTCACGTGAGAACTGAGATCACACTGGCTCTGCATAGCTTTCCACAGACTGACCAATTGCTTTGTTCGTGGTCAACAAGGTTTCTTTGTCAGCACTCTAAGTGCTGCCGGCGGCAAATGACTTGAGTGGCATGTGGGGAGAATGGGTAAGAGCTCTCAAATGTGACTCCAGGTATTTTGGGACACTTGATGGTCGGAATCGTTCCTCTATCGACTTTCGCATTCACCTCACGGGTATTTGTAGTGAACAATGTGGCTGAAGATTTAGTGAGCGATATCTTCAGAATTTTTGCGAAATAAGCTGCAAGTTCATAGAGGTAGACGTTTAACCTATCGCAGATGTCAACAATGGGTGGAAGCCTGATGCCATGATCATACAATCATCTCCATTTGTTACGTTCTCTATGCCGTTGGAGGGAGTTGAATAGAGGACAAGTAGAGGTTAAACATTGCCGAAGATATCACCCTGCCTTGGTTAACTCCCGGTTTCGCTCTAGGGTGCTACGACTTATCCCTAAATTCCAATAATGACTGGCGACCACACAGATAATTCGCGACCCAGCGTTTCAGGCCTAGCTGGAGGGACGAGTTGGCGGTGTCCTCAAATAGTTTGGCATGGTTGGCCGTGTCGAATAATTTCGCGAGTCATCGTTTTAGGCCTAGCTGGAGGGAAGAGTTGGCGATGTCCTCAAATAATTTGGCATGGCTGATCGTGTCGAATGACTCCGATAGGTCCATTGCTGCTAGGACCGTCCTATCACAAGGCCTTCAATGCTGATTGATACTCGTCGAATGAAAATTCTCCAACAAGGCTCGGGAGGATTAATCCTTCAAGCGTCTTGGCTACTGGTGAAAGCAGGGATATCAGCCTGTACGACTCCCCCTTACTCGGGTCCTTTCCAGGCTTCAGTAGCGGGATCACTGTTCATCTTCCAGACTTCGGGTACTATAAGAGGGCTCATAGACAGGTTGAAGACAGTTGTAAGGTACTCGACTTCAGGTAGGACCAGATTCTTCAGCCATGTCTTCGGATTAGTCTCAGTTACATTGTCTAAAGTGACTGAGATGCTTTCATCCCTTCTTCCGACGTTAGACAGTGACTTAACAGTAGACAACAGCTAGCCCATACCAGCGCCTAAGTTACATTGCTCCAAGTGCTCCAGCCACAAACTCCGCTTATGTTCGTTGACTTACCTGTTTATTGCCAGATCCTGGTACTTGATGCCTGAAGTGTTGCCAATAACAACTACAACGAGTACGCCGAAAGCATGATGGAGTCCTTTATATTGGCAAGAGCTATCGCGTCATTATACAACACACACCGTAACAAAACTACGACCAGAACGCCAAAAGCGACGACGATGTCCTAATGTCCTGATACTCCTAAAATGTCTCAGAGTGTGGTATGGTCACGGTCAATCATGCCAAATGTCTCAGAGTGTGGTGTGGCTGACCGAATCAAAGTGTTCAGCGTTTAAGATCTGATTTCCATTGAGGGTATCGCGACTTGGCTTGTGTTTCTTGGCGGGGTGTTGGAGATTTAATGGTTTACAATAGTTTATTGGCACCTGTAGCTAAAACACGGACTCATCGTGCTGCAGGCTTCGATGTGAACCAACCATTTTTCCTCTTCTGTTCACAATCTTGGCAATCACTTGGTTAAGTTAATTTATCCTTGTATTGTTTCAACGAAACTCATACTGTTCATCCGTTAATTTCACATCTTCGATCGGGAAATCAGGTATTTGATAGGTTTTCATCCGGCCGGTATTAAATGAATAGCTGCTACCGTGATTTTTGAGCGGAGAAAATTATCTGCGCTGCGAACATCAGAAAGTGGCGGTTATTGTTGGAATATGTTCTCGGTATAGTCCCTAAAACCCAACCAGTCCGCCTTCTTCCGGTTGACGTACGTTCATCGTTCGGGGATTATGAAGTCGTTTGGTCGTTGGAGCTCTATGACTATGGGAGGGTGGTTTTAGGCGCGGGTGACAATCGTCCGCCATTGAAATTTAACAGATCGGCGCCGACTATCGTGATTTCAAGCGAACTCGATTAATCTTGCATAATCCTAGTAGAGGTGGCTTCATTTATGATTCATTGCTGCGCCTATTTGGTCATCCTTAAGACTCGAGTGCCAGAGTCAAGTATGAGTGTTAAAATCTTACATGACTATGTGGTTTTCGCCCACGAGCGGTACTCCAATATCATGGTTATAACCAGGTGGACCTACAGACAATGGTGGGACATATACGTACAGTTCAATCTATGTGTTGACCGATCTGACAGCGTTGGCCTGTAGGTTAGGTTAGATTTAAGTGGCAGTCTGCCATTAGACTCACTTAGACGTTTTCATCCATTGTGATACCACAGGAACAGAAGAAGGAAGATGCATTCTAGTTCCTATCTAGAGGCATATCCACAGATTTCAGTATCCCTGGTAGGAACTACCCTATCCTAGTCTCTCAAGCTCGTCCGCTTTACAATTCCCTGGCATATTTCTGTGGCCAAGCGCCCAGAATAGGTGAGTTATGAACTGTTCAGCCATCTCGTTAAGAGATCTGCGACAATCGAGGGCGGTTTTTGTGTTCAGAAATATGTTCTCCAGGGATTTTATGGTTGCATGGCTGTCTGAGAAGACATTTATGCCAATCTTCCTAATGACATTATATTTTAGCCATTCCACCACTTCCTTAATTGCAACGATCTCTGCTTGCGACGGACACTGCAGTGGTTTGGTAACCTTTTCAATATGACAAGTTCTAGATCTTTAGCATACGCCCCAAAGTTCACCTGGTCGCCTAGAACCATTCGTATGGAAGTCTATCTAACTTCTATAACCAGGGATATCGTAGTTCCAATCGGTTCTATTAAGAATGGTTGTGCAGTACAAAGCGGCTCAGGCAGGTTGTAATCCACACTGCCTGGAACATCTTGCATTGTATCACAGCGTCCGTAGCCGCCACTTGACCAAAGAGAAATCTCTCTTGGCCTCACGGCAGTGGTCGCTGCAATTTGGATAGCCACAATGTCCAGAGGCATTAGATGCATTCAATTCAATACATCGGATGGTGTCGTCCTCACTGCGGCTGTGATGCACAAACAAGCCATTCTTTGGATCCGGTCTACTATTGAACAGAAGGTGGACTTTTGAACCGCCGTCCACCAGACCACAACACCATATAGCATTATAGCTCTAACAACTGCAATGCATGGTACGCGGTCTAAACCCCCAAATTTTGCGGTCTAAACCCCAAATTGAGCTTCAATTGAAATCCTAATTTTAGAAAGGGCAAGAAAGGCAACTCTTGCCCTATACACCTGCAAGAGAGCGGTGTATAGTGCAAGAGTTGCCTTTCTTGCCCTTTCCAAAATGTTGCTCAATTTCCTGTCTGGCAAAACACCCAGGTATTTTGCGCTTTCTGTAAATGGAACATTCTCTCCATCCAAGGAGACAGGTTCCACTGTAGGCAACTTGTATCTCCGGCTGAAAAAAACTACTTCTTTCTTGCACGGATATATACCTAGACCACTTTCGGTAGCCTATTTTGCTGTTGTCCTGTAGCCCAAAGTAGTCATCCTCTAGCCTCTGTCCCTTCTGGATTAACTTTTTTTGCCCCGAACGATGGATTATAAATACGAGGCCGCTGTCATTACTAATTTCAGGGTCCTTTCGCACACCGCTCGGTTTTATGTAACACAATGATCCAGCCTCACGCTGGCCGGGGATCGCAATTCCCACACGCAAGTATGGTTGTTGTTGTAGCAGTGTGCTGTACACTGAGGTGGCAGCCCTTGCCGATGAAGGACTTCATCGCGTCAATCCGGTACCTACAACCGGCTGCCATGGGATTGACGCAAGTATGGTCATGCTCTCATGTGAGTTTACCGATCCAGGGCTAGCTTCCTTTGAAGAGCAAGGTTATGCCGGTGCATAGACCCGATTGCTGCAGGAACGCATGGCTGTTTGATCCTGGTGCATATTGGGTTTTGCGCATAGGGAAAGAAAGTTCCTTTGGAAAACCGGAAGCATTGGTCTGTAGAGCAATGATTAGCACCGGAGAGAAGCATTTAGATTATACTCGATTGGAATGTTTCCATGTTGAAAGTACAGTCAGGACTCTTGAAAGACTCTAGGGTTATTTAAGTCGAAATCCATCAGAGTGATGGATTCCTTTTTGATATACATTCCTTTTTCAACATAGACAAACTGGGAATTATTTCTACTTCTAATGGCCCAAATATCATATTTTGTGTATGGAATATTTGTAAAATAGAGATGTATTAAAAAAATTAAAAAATATTTATTTAATTTTTTTTTTCCTTAAATTTTTTATTAATTTCTAATTTTTTTTAGCTTGAAAGACACAAAACTACAAAATGCCTTACGCGCCACCAAGGCCCGAGTTGATAGCCACTGGAAGAAGACTACCACCACCACGAGCACAATTGGCGGTACTACGCGAACCAATGTTGCTACTGGCGAAGTGGTATCGACTGCTGTTGCGGCACAGCGCAAGGTTTTAACCCGTTCCAACTCGGTTCGTATAGGCACTAGCTCAACAACGACCACCGGATTAGGGGGTTTGCAACGTCATGCATCGGCAACATCAAGCTTGATTGCTGGGCAAAACAAAATAAAGACGGTGACCACAAAACTGGTCGAAAATAAAGTGCAACAAGTCAAAAGTAGGATACATCAAAAATGTTATCTATATTTTTTGGACTTTTACTATTGCAATTTCTATTTTTCTAGTTATAAATAAAACCATCAAGACTGAAGCGGGTGTTACTGTCGATCCCTCTCTACGCCGTGAAGACAGTAATCTATCGCGCAAATCTCTAACAAAACTTAAAGCTGCCATATCACAGAGTGCAGCTGCCGCCATCTCAAAACAGCCATTGGCTAAGACCAATTCGGCTACATTGATTTTGAATCGTAAAGAAATCAAACCTGAAGTTACCAAAGCCGCTGCTACTGCTACTACTGCTGTCGATAACAAACTAAAAATCGTCAGTGTCCAATCACACTCTTCGAAGCTTCTGGAAGATGTCAAAGACATTGATGAAGGGGACGATGAAAATTTGGTTCTTGTCGCCGACTATGTCAATGACATTTACTCGTACCTCTTTAAATTGGAGACAGAACAGCCGGTGGTGAAGAATCATTTGGAAGGCCAGGCCGAGGTCTATGCCAAAATGCGCGCTGTTCTCATCGATTGGATCAATGAAGTGCACACACAATTTCATTTGGTTGCAGAAAGCTTTCAACTGGCAGTAGCCATCATTGATCGTTATCTGCAAACAGTCAAAGACACCAAACGCTCCCATTTGCAATTGGTGGGTGTTACGGCCCTCTTCATAGCAGCCAAGTATGAGGAATTGTTCCCACCAGCTATTGCTGATTTTATTTACATCACCGATGATACCTACACCGGCAAACAAATACGCCAAATGGAATTACAAATATTCAAAGCATTGGATTGCAATCTATCGCGACCATTGCCAATTCATTTCCTGCGTCGTTTCTCCAAAGCTGCTGAAGCTGAAGATAGTCATCATGCCATGTCGAAATACTTTTTGGAATTAGCCATGATCGAATATGATATGTCACATTACAAGCCTTCAGAGGTAAGTGAAAATTTGTTTTGCTTTTATTGGAGAATATTAAAGAAAGTAATACATTGGAGGCCTCCGTAGCGCAGAGCTTAGCGTGTCCGCGTATGACGGTGAACGTCTGGGTTCAAATCCTGGCGAGACCATCATACAATTTTCAGCGGTGGATATCCCCTCCCAATGCTGGCGACATTTTGTGAGGTACTATGCCATATAAAAACTTTTCGGACTCGGCTATAAAAAGGAGGTCCCCTATCATTGAGCTTAAATTTGAATGGGACTTCACTCCATGATGTGTGAGAAGTTTGCCCCTATTACTTAATGGAATGTTCATGGACAAATTTGCATTTGCATATTGCGGAGCGAAATACGACTTGCCTCAAAGCCAAGCGAGGTACTCCTACCTCAGCTAAATTCCTGGGCATTATACTTAGTCAAGTTTGAGTTGAAAAGGGACATCACAGAAAGAAATAGGGTGATTTTTTTAGCTATTATCTTTTTGGCAACTGGTTTTAACAGCTCACGCACGTTTCGTGTTTTGTTTCACTGTCAAACAGATTGGTCTATAATTTAACCATGAATCGTCTTACAAACGAACAAAGCTTGCAAATTATTGAATTTTATTATCAAAATGCTTGCTCTGTTAAGAAAGTTAATCGCGCGCTTCTTCCATTTTACGACGAAGCTAATCTTTGGCTCAATGGGTACGTAAATAAGCAGTTTTTTTTTTGATTTTGAAGTGAAGATCAGCCAGAAATATTGCAAGAGCTACCTACCAAAGCATCTGGAAATAGTCGCAGTTTGGTGCGGTTTATGGGCTGGTGGCATCATTGGACCGTACTTCTTCAAAGATGATGCGAATCGTAACGTTGTTGTTGTAGCAGTTTGTTGTGTTCTTTCTTTTGTCTGCTTTATTCTGTTGAGTGTCAAGACCCAGGATCTCTGCGACTAAGATGGGGTGCGTCCACAGGGATCTAGGTCTGAGTCGAGTGGGTCTGGCTGGGCAGTTGTTGTTGTAGCAGTTTATTGTGTTCCTGTCTTTCTTCTGCTTGATTCTGTTGAGTGTCAAGACCCAGGAACTCTGCGACTAAGATGGGGTGCGTCCACAGGGATCTGGGTCTGAGTCGAGTGGGTCTGGCCGGGCAATTAAACAGGTGACGTGTATCGTGCGGTACAATCGGGACATACATCTTGCACGTCGGCATCAATCCTAGCTCTGTGGAAATTGAGGCGGCTGCATCTGCCGGAACGTAATTGAGCCAGAACCACTCTGGTTTGCCGGGGGAGGTCGATTTCTTCGGGTGCAATGGGTAGCGGGCGTTCTCCAAGGACTACATTCACCCGGTAGCCAATTACCGCATCTGCTACCGTGTCTGCATGAATGTTGCCTAGACCTTCTTGATATGCCGCTTGGTCTAAAGGTTCTCTCTTGTAGCGCTGAACCTCACGCTCTAGATCATGTAGATCTACCTAAAGGCCTCTGGGCGGTGGATATCTATCCACAAGATGATGATTTGGATGGTCTCCGCGATAACAGACCAAAAGGTATTGCTTAGACAGCATGTAGTCCTGTCGTCGCACTAGTAAGATCTTTGTCTCCTGGTGGAGGTGGTCCACATGAGAACTCAGGAGACAGCCCGTCGCAGTTCAGAGGGCGGCATTCTGACAAATCTGAATATTATTCCACTGCATGTCACAGAGCTGAGGAGACCACACTGGCGCCGCATAACTTACCACAGACCGGTCAATTGTTTTGTACGTGGTCAACAAGGTTGCTGCATCCCAAGTGCTGCCAGCAAGTGACTTGAGAGGAGGATTTTTTCTACTTTTGACTTTATCGCAAATTGTTGTGGCATGTGGGGGGAATGTGTAAGAGCTGTCAAATGTGACGCCAAGTATTTTGCGACACTTGATGGTTGTTGTTGTTGTTGTTGTAGCAGTGTGTTGTACACTGAAGCCGCAGCCCTTGCCGATGAAGGAATCCATCGGGTCAATCCGGTACTTACAACCGGCTACCATGGGATTAGTCGGTCATGGTCAACCCTATGGACGGAACGAGCTGGACGAGGATCGCTACCTCCACATACAAAAATGTGACTGCAAAAACAACCAAGAGACCTGGGCTTAAATCCTAACTAGAGAAGAAACGTTGAGAAAAAGTTCAACACGGAACTGAACGCTCTATACCGAGCTTAGAACGGGACGGTGAACATAAAGTTTTCGTCCGTTGGGATTTGGCCGATATTCTCATCATTTTATGTCTGGTCTAATATCAGGTTCTGTTCAGCTATGCTCTCCCCAGAGGCCACCGTAGCGCAGAGGTTATCATGTGCGCCTATGACGCTGAACGTCTGGGTTCGAATCCTGGCGAGACCATCGGAAAAAATTTTCAGCGGTGGTTTTCCCCTCCTAATGCTGGCAACATTTGTGAGGTACTATGCCATGTAAAACTTGTCTTCAAGAGGTGTCGCACTGCAGCACGCCGTTCGGACTCGGCTATAAAATGGAGGTCCCTTATCATAGAGCTTAAACTTGAATCGGACTGCATTCATTGATATGTGAAAAGTTTGCCCTTGTTCCTTAGTGGAATGTTTATGGCAAAATTTGCAATTTGCTCTCCACAGAACAATCGAGAAGGCACAGTCCACAGCGGCTGTGCTGACCTCGAAGGGAGCAAAGAGGAGCGTACCGAGGTAGGCGCTGGGACACCGTCACTGATTCTCCAATGTTATCCTTAGAATCAGGGAATCATACAGGCTTCGGGAGGTGTGTAGCATCTTTCAAGCGGATGTCATCGCGGCGCCAGAGACGGTCTCGATCGGATATACCTAGAGTCAGTCGGCACTAAAGGCCCTAGAGTCGACCCACTTAAGGTCGGGACAAATCATGGGGTAGGTTTCCACGCTCTGCCGGAATAAAAAAGTCATATTCACCGAGAATAACCTCCCCTATTAACTCCTGCGAATAGGTCATTCTCGGTCACCCTGTCTTGACCGCCGCAGGTTTTTCTACGGTGTGTATGATAAATTTCCATTACAGCTCCACGCGATTTGATTTCTTGCGGACACATAAGACGGCATATTTTGTATTCATTGTTTTATAGATGGCCAACAACACACAACCGCAGATAAATTCCTATGCCTGCGGGCATGGGAAAAAACGAGTAGAAGCACACGGATAGTTGTTGTAGCAGTGTGTTGTACACTGAGGCGGCAGCCCTTGCCGATGAAAGACATCATCGGGTCAATCCGGTACGTACAACTGGCTGCCTTGGGATTGACACGGATAGTGTAAGCAACTTGTATGTCTTCATTCGTTCGAAGCATTTTTATTATTTTACACTAGATATATGGGTCGGGATTTACTGCCCCCCATACGAACACAATGTGCTCTTTTCAACTGGCTTAGTGTGCCCTTCAATGTATTTATCCATTTTACATTTGTAACAGCATGATTCGGTTCACTTTTCGATGCAGGACTTGTGTAGACCTATGTAGCGTATCGTTTTTTCGTCCTTTTAAGTTTATGAAAACTTAAGATTTACTCCCGTTCTCGATTTGAAATGCTCATTTTTCTCCAGACTTGAAGCCATTCCAAGCCATGTATATTTTTAGCTCCATACATTTTTATATATGTTTAGCCCCCTTCAATTTGTCTAATTTTTATATTTCTTTCATTTCCAGATTGCTGCTGCATCCCTGTTCTTATCTCTTAACCTATTGAAAGATAACAGCAACGTATCGAGTGGTTTGAATAACAAACACTGGAACTCCACATTGGAATGGTACTCACGGTATTCGCCAGAGCATTTAAGGCCCATCGCTAAGAAAATCGCCAGTGTGGCTCGCAATGCTCCCAATGCCAAACTGAAGGCGGTCTATACAAAATATCAAGCTTCGAAATTCCAAAAAGTCTCAACTCGTTCCGAATTGTATAGCCCTCTAATGGATTCAATCATTAGCAGTAAGGACTAGAATAAGAAAACTAGAAACTCCGATCGATCATTCAAGAGAGAGAGTAGGAAAATATCAACGACGAAACTTTAGAGCTTAGTATAGGAGTCTACCGTTAAGGAGAAGAAATGTATAAGCAAACTACATATATGAAGTCTGCAGCTATATTGTTGTCTGCAGCCATATTGTGGGATAATCTGTCTAATGTAGATTATCCTTGATGATGACATTTCTTTCTCTCTCCCTCTAATTTTTTTTTTCTCTTTTATAATTGTAACAATAGTTAGCATAATTGTTTATAGATATTCGAACAGCAGCAGAATATTTTGACATCAAACATGGCGCATGTTGTGCAGACATTTTGAATATTTGCTTTCTTTAACATCATCGTTGTGTGTGATATTGAATGAAAGCAAAACCAGTAGCTTTGGGAAGTACAAATCCGTTTCATTCATATTCCTCATATTTGAAACTCTTAATTACACAGGCGCGGCGCGGCTTTACTTGTTTTTCGAACAAAAATTTTGTCTTCTAGGTTCTGTCTATCTGTCAGGTTGTTAGGGTCACAATCACAGCTAAATTTTGGCGTAATTTGCTTTTATGGCAAATAGATGGCTCAGAGAAAGCAGCTGTATTTTATAGTTTCTCTTCCAACTCCATGCCTTCATTTTTCTTAAACTACTTTTACTATGCATTCGCATTTGCTGGCTAAATAAATATGCGACAATATAAGATAGCATTCTCTTTTTCTCTCTGCTCTACTCTCTGTTCTGTCCTGTTTCCTTTTTTTTTGTTTCCTAAGCACACTAGGGCTTAGCTAGCTTTCCCCCCAAAATCCAATTCAGTTTCCTTAAATGTTTGCTTTAAAGCTCAAATGATTTGTTTTTAAAAATTTTCAAACCATATTTACCATGGCCTATACCACTGACTGATTACTGATTTTCTATCATTTCATTTCACAAATTTTTCGCCTTCTTTTCAGTTTATTATTATTTATATTTTTAAGTTATTATTTTTATGTTTTTTTGTCAATTATTAGTTTATTCATTCATTTTTATAATAATGAACGTTCTTGTTTAGTTTTTGTGCTTTTGTGCGTTTAAGGCTATTATTTTATTCAAAATGATTTTGTGTTTAATTCATAACAATTATAGATTTATAAACGGCCAGGCATAGGCGGCGGAATAACCGCCGCATACGTGGACGAGTAAAATGCTTGTAAAACTTTGGTTTTTGGATGACTCGATTATCATCCGAAAACTAATACATTAATACGAAATGAAATTTCATTCGATACAAAAGTCAACTCTCAATCACGTATGCGGTAATTCAACCCCTATCTATTCATCTATGTATATCTATTGATACTCCACTGTACTTGTGGAATTAATAGCTTGAGATCTGCACAAATCATGTAGAATACTGCTTGATTCCGATGAGTGTATTTTACACGATTTAAAATACTATTTCTAAATTTTATAGCACGCAATTTGTATGTATTTTTTAAACACTATAATATATATATTTTCCATTTTTTTTTAATTAATTCATAAAAATACACACTCACGCTATGTAAAAGACCAACATGTTTTTTGAAAAATGCAAAAAATAAATATAAATTATTTTAAATAAAAGAATTTTTTCTTTTAAATTTAACTAAACAAACAGGAACCCAACGACGGACCCATCACCGACTTAAAGATTCGGAATACTGGGATAGGTAAAGATCCTAGTATTGAAACTGTTACGGTAACCCTAACAATCTTCTGTTTTATTGTAATAATCTGGCAACTTCATGGCAGCGCAGCTGGCTCAACAGTTTTTGTATTTCTGCACACACGCTGAGTCAATTTGTAACCGTCAACCAATACACATCTCTTTTTAAAGACAATTTCATCATACTTGCTTAATTACCTTTTATTTTTCATTAATATCATTTAAAGTATTGTTTAAATAAATAAATTGATTGTTATGTTTTAAACATCGACTTTTTCTATTGATCGAACATCTCGTAAGAACATAACAGAAACATTTGGCAGCGCAGCTACAGGAGACTCAATGAAACCCAACGAACAGGGAACCGATGATGGTACCATCACCTACTCCCAAGAAGCCCATTTACTTAAGATTTGCAAGGCTAAGATAGGCAAAGATCCTAGTATTGAAACACCGGGCAGAACGGGGAATGGAAACCCAGTAGAGCTTTACGCACAGGGACCAGACGATGGAACCACTACCGATTTTACAATCCCATGGCAGCCGGTTGTATGTACCGGATTGACCCGATGAAGTCCTTCATCGGCAAGGGCTGCCGTCTCAGTGTGCAACACACTACTACAACAACAACAACATTACCGATTTTATAAAAAGTCGGAAGACTAGACTAGGCAATGAACCTAAAACGTTGACATCAGGCAGTGCAGTGACAGGAAAGTCAATGCAGTCTAAAGAACAGGGAGCAGACGATGAAATTACCACCTACTCCCAAGATGCCCATGTACTGGAGGACCAATGATTGAGGTAATCCAGATAAACCTCCACCGTAGCGAGACTGCTACACACGCTCTGATGGAGAAAATCAGCAAGGACAAGATTCATATTGCCTTAATTCAGGAGCCATGGACGAGCCGGAACAAAGTTTCTGGACTAAACCATATCAACTACCAATTATTCTATGCTATCACTAGTACTCAGCCGAGGACCTGCGTTATTTGTCATAGATATTTGAATTATATATTTTCCCCAGAGTTGTCAACGTCGGATGCAACAGTGGTGAGACAGAGAGACGGTGGAGCATACCTGGCATCACTTTATCTGCCTTTCGACTCTCCGACACCGCCACCAACGTCGGAGCGGCTGGTGAGGCAAGCAAAACAGACAGGAAACGAGGTGCCAATAGGGTGCGATGCGAACTCTCACCACATTTCGTGGGGTAGTACCAACACTAATAAGCGGGGTCAAGCCCTGGCAGAGTTCTTGAATACTAACGACCAAATAACACTTAATATTGGTAAAACCGCTACCTTTGTTAATAGGATTGGGGAGGAGGTATTAGATATGACGATATGTTCCGAAAATCTGATCGATGAGATTCAGGATTGGAGGGTCTCCATTGAACACCCTTTCCCTGACCATCGCTACATTAGGTTTAGAATAGCACAGCCAGCGCCGAATCCGATAAGCTTCCGGAAAAAGTTGAAGACCAACTGGACAAAATTCGGAAGGCTACTCAGAAGAAGACTTGGGCAAGATATTTTAGATTGCCCAAGCATAGAAGAGATTGACGAGAATGTCAACAGGACTTCGACTGCACTGGTGGGATCTTTCGAAGATAGTTGTCCTCTTCGGGAAAGGAAATCAGCCCAAGAAAACCCCTGGATGACCGGGAAGATTCGCTATATTGGGAAAGAGGTCCGCAGACTTTTTAACAGAGGGGATGTATATTACACACGGCTCAAGGAATACAATAAGATTACCTGAGCGGTAAAACGTGCCCCCTGGAAGCTTTTCTGCGAACTGGTCAATAGCGTTAATGACGCCGCCACGATAAAAAAGTTTCTCTCATAAACCCATGTTCAAACTGAAACTTTAGTATAGACGATATGGGAGTGAGAGCAGAGACAACGGAGGACATGCTGAGGCTTTTGATGAAAACCCATCTTCCACAGGATACAATGGGACACCGGAATCTTGGAATAATGACGTTGATCGAAGGTTTATAATAACGGAATTTATGGTTAAAGGAATCCTTGAGGAGCTTCAAACCATTTAAGTCACCCGGACCTGATGGGATATTTCCGGCGTTACTACAGAAAGAGGCAGACTATCTGGCGCTTCGTCTGCTCAAAATTTTCACAGCGTGCCTAGGAATTTCATGTACTCCAAAAGCCTGGCAGGAGGCAAGGGTGGTGTTTATACTTAAGGCCGGCAAAGCGAGTTATGCGAATTGGAAGTGTCACATTCAGGAGCGTACTGAGAAGGCTCACAGATGTTGGGCACTATACATAGAGGGGCCGTAGGCTCGAAATGGGGCCTGAATCCTAGGATAGTCCGCTGACTCTACAGGAGCGTGATTGGACCAATATTATCATTCGTTGTCCTTCGGGTCTGGTTCTGAAAACTAAGCTTACATGTCGCTGGAGGCATACTCACAGATTTCAGTATCCCTTGAATGTGTACGGTAGTTCCTAGTCTCGCATTCCCGTCTACCAAACATTTCCCTGGGATATCTCTGTGGCCCGGCACCAAGATCAGGTGAATTTTGAACAGTTCAGCCATCTCGTTGAGAGATCTGCGACAGTCGAGGGCGGTTTTTGTGGCTTTCTGAGAAGATATTTATGCCAATCGTCGTAATGCCGCTATTCTTAAATTGCAAGGATCTCCGCTTGATACACACTGCAGTGGTTGGTTAACTTTTTCGATATGACCAGTTCTAGATCTTTAGAGTACACCCCAAAGTTCACCTGTTCCAAAGTCATAAGATGTGGCATTAAAGAGCTGCCTTTCTTGCCCTTTCCAAAATGTTGGATTTGAAGTTCAATTTCTTGTCCATCAAAACACCCAGGTATTTTGCGCTTTCTGTAAATGGAACAATCTCTCCATCCAAGGAGACAGGTTTCCCTGTAGGCAACTTGTATCTCCTGCTGAAAAGAACTAAATAGATCATGTATCGCATTCGGCGCTGCTCTCGGAGCAATCCTCTTCGCCTCGATATTAGCACCGCCGCAATACCCTGCAACTTCTTTAACAAACCGCGAAGACGCATCTTCTCGAGAAACAGGTGCCAAACCAGGCACCCATAGGTGAGGATTGGCCGATCCTCAGCAGTCATAATGCAATGGACCGACCATACTCGGCATAAATCCCTAACTCCCTGCCCAGCAAGTTGCGACACAAGTAGAACGGATTCAGCCTCCATTTGACGCTCTCCTCAACGTTCCTTCTCCAGTTCAATTTCTGACCAAGAATAACGCCCATGTATTTAGCCTCCGGAGAGAGAAGTAGCTCCACTTCATCCAGGACCGGTTCCCTGAACTTGTCATGTCTCCTTCTTCTCGTGAATCAAACCAGCTCTGTTTTCCTGGGTGATGTCAAGGCCATTTACCCTCGCTCATCTCGATAGCTTGCTCAGCGGGCCCTAAAGGATATGCATGACAGTAGAGAGAAAGCGACCAGCACTAAAAATGATGAAGTTGTCAGCCTAGGCAACCACTTTCACTTTTCCTTATAGAAGGACCTGAGAATCCTATTCATAACCAAAAGCAGCAACCTGTAGGGTGCTCATAGTTATCCCTGCCGGCTGTACGTAGTACCTTGTCTTATTGTTGCACAAAAGGAGCAGCACAGTTCCTTAGAAAAGTTTTACATGACTAAATGCTCATCCAGTCCTATTCGAATACAATTGTTAAGCGTCATATACAAAAAGTAAAAAACTTGTCTGTACAGTTGATTTCATTTTTGAAGAAAATCCCCATTCGTGCATTGTGGTCGGTTGTTGATACCATTGCAGAGTTCAAGCTATGCGATAGAACGTGAACAACAACCAACACCTAACAATGTTAATAAATCTTAGCATTCCGTCATGGTTCTTGGTCTGTTAGTTATCCTTTTAAAATTTTTTATATATATGTATGTATACTAAATACATACGGACACAAACAATCAATCTATCTATCTATCTATATACACACAATTTAACGTTGTATTTTGCATATTTGAGTAACAGCAGCACAGAAATTAACAGAAGCTATTGTTAAAATACATACTCTCACCACACTCCAGATAAAAAAGAATGCCGCTGATAAGCAAGCAAGCGCAGACGTCGGCAGAGTATGCAAAATGTAAGGCTCAAAAATTAACACACATTGAGTAGCGACGACTAAGCACACACACAGATACTCCTATACTTACTCACTCATCCTGAAAAGAAAAACAATGTTAGTAGAACATACTTACATATTTATGTACAAGTATAGATAGAAGAGTGTATGTAGAAACAAATGTACATGATGGTACGTTGATATGATAATTTTGCTGCGGGCAAAACAAACGCCCATCAAAAACAATAACAATAAAAGGTACCCCAGTTGGCCAATATTTCTACATTGTAGGCTCTACAACGACGAACAATGTTACGCTCTAACTTTACCAAATAAGAAGTACAAAGGCCGTGCCGAAGTTGGGATACCCACCACCTCGGGTATATATGTAAACCACCTTTCGTTATAATCCGGTGAAAAATGCGTAATTTATGCTGCCATAGCAGCTATATCGAAATATGATCCTATTTGGACCATAGTCGGCACGGAAATGGAGTGGCCTAATAAGTACAAGTCATTGTCCAAATATAGACCGGTCTGAATCATATACGACACGGATGTCGAACAGCCTAACATAAATCACTGTGTCAAATTTCAGCGAATCGGATTATAAATGCGCCTTTTATTGGACCAAGAAGAATCGAGAAATAGAAGAATCGAAGAATCGAAGAAGAAGAATAGAAGATTATCGCATTCGGCGCTGCTCTCGGAGCAATCCTCTTCGCCTCGATATTAGCACCGCCGCAATACCCTGCAACTTCTTTAACAAACCGCGAAGACGCATCTTCTCGAGAAACAGGTGCCAAACCAGGCACCCATAGGTGAGGATTGGCCGATCCTCAGCAGTCATAATGCAATGGACCGACCATACTCGGCATAAATCCCTAACTCCCTGCCCAGCAAGTTGCGACACAAGTAGAACGGATTCAGCCTCCATTTGACGCTCTCCTCAACGTTCCTTCTCCAGTTCAATTTCTGACCAAGAATAACGCCCATGTATTTAGCCTCCGGAGAGAGAAGTAGCTCCACTTCATCCAGGACCGGTTCCCTGAACTTGTCATGTCTCCTTCTTCTCGTGAATCAAACCAGCTCTGTTTTCCTGGGTGATGTCAAGGCCATTTACCCTCGCTCATCTCGATAGCTTGCTCAGCGGGCCCTAAAGGATATGCATGACAGTAGAGAGAAAGCGACCAGCACTAAAAATGATGAAGTTATCAGCATAGGCAACCACTTTCACTTTTTCTCAAAGAAGGACCTGAGAATCCTATTCATAACCAAAAGCATCAACCTGTGGGGTGCTCATAGTTATCCCTGCAGGCCGTACGTAGTACCTTGTCTTAATGTTGCACAAAAGGAGCAGCACAGTTCCTAAGAGAAGTTTTACATGACTAAATGCTCATTCAGTGCTATTCGAACACAGTTGTTGAGCGTCATAGGCGAATCTGTGCTCTACGATAAACTAAACAAAAAGTAAAAAACTTGTCTGTACAGTTGATTTCATTTCTGCAGAAAACCCCCATTCGTGCATTGTGGTCGGTTGTTGATGATACCATTAAAAACATTGTAGAGTTCAAGCTATGCGATAGAACGTGAACAACAACCAAAACATAACAATGTTAATAAATCTTGGCATTCCGTCATGGTTCTTGGTCTGTTAGTTATCCTTTTAAAATTTTTTATATATATGTATGTATACTAAATACATACGGACACAAACAATCAATCTATCTATATACACACAATTTAACGTTGTATTTTGCATATTTGAGTAACAGCAGCACAGAAATTAACAGAAGCTATTGTTAAAATACATACTCTCACCACACTCCAGATAAAAAAGAATGCCGCTGATAAGCAAGCAAGCGCAGACGTCGGCAGAGTATGCAAAATGTAAGGCTCAAAAATTAACACACATTGAGTAGCGACGACTAAGCACACACACACACAGATACTCCTATACTTACTCACTCATCCTGAAAAGAAAAACAATGTTAGTAGAACATACTTACATATTTATGTACAAGTATAGATAGAAGAGTGTATGTAGAAACAAATGTACATGATGGTACGTTGATATGATAATTTTGCTGCGGGCAAAACAAATGCCCATCAAAAACAATAACAATAAAAGGTACCCCAGTTGGCCAATATTTCTACATTGTAGGCTCTACAACGACGAACAATGTTACGCTCTAACTTTACCAAATAAGAAGTACAAAGGCCGTGCCGAAGTTGGGATACCCACCACCTCGGGTATATATGTAAACCACCTTTCGTTATAATCCGGTGAAAAATGCGTAATTTATGCTGCCATAGCAGCTATATCGAAATATGATCCTATTTGGACCATAGTCGGCACGGAAATTGAGTGGCCTAATAAGTACAAGTCATTGTCCAAATATAGACCGGTCTGAATCATATACGACACGGATGTCGAACAGCCTAACATAAATCACTGTGTCAAATTTCAGCGAATCGGATTATAAATGCGCCTTTTGTGGGACCAAGACTTTTAATCGAGAAATCGCTCTATATCGCAGCCATATTCATATACAGACCGATCTGGGCCAAATTGAAGAAGGATGTCGAAGGCCCTAACACAATTCGCTGTCCCGAATTTCGGCGCCATCGGAAAATAAATGCGTCTTTTATGGGCCCAATATCTTAAATCGAGAGATCGGTTTATATGACAGCTATATTCAAATCTGGACCGATCTAGTCCAATTTGCAGAAAGATCGAGCGGCCTAATACTACTCACTGTCCCAAATTTCGGCGACATCGGACAATAAATGCACATTTAATAGGCCCAAATCCTTAAATCGAGAGATCGGTTTATATGATAGCTGTGTCCAAATCTGGACCGATCTTAGCCCAATTGAAGAAGGATATTGAGGGGCCTAACACAACTCACTGTTCCAAATTTCAGCAAAATCGGATAATAAATGTATAAATGTAAATCGGCGGATCGGTCTATATGGAGGCTATATCAAGATATAGTCCGATATAGTTCAACTTCGCACTTAACCTGCTTGTAGACAAAATGGGCCTTAGACCTTAAATCGGCGGATCGGTCTATATGGAGGCTATATCAAGATATAGTCCGATATAGCCCATCTTCGCACTTAACCTGCTTATAGACAAAACAAGAAGCAAAATCGGGAGATCGATTTATATGGAAGCTGTATCAAGCTACATATATATCGATTCAGACCATAGTGGACACGTATGTTGAAGGTCATGGGAGAAGTCGCTGTACAAAATTTTTGCCAAATCGGATGAGAATTACGCCCTCTAGAGGCTCAAGAAGTCAAGATCCCAGATCGGTTTATATGGCAGCTATATAAGATTATGGATCGACTTGAACCATACTCAACACAGTTATTGGAAGTCATAACAAAACACATCATGCAAAATTTCAGGCAAATCGGATAGGATTTGCGCTCTCTAGAGGCTCAAGAAGTCATTATCCAAGATCGGCTTATATGGCATCTATTTATATCAGGTTCTATACCGATCTACGTCACACTTAGTACAGTTATTAGAAGTCATAACAAAACACATCATGCAAAATTTCAGCCAAATCGGATGAGAATTGCGCTATCTATTGGCTCAAGAAGTCAAGATCAAAGATCGGTTTATATGACAGCTATACGAGATTATGAACCGATTTGACAGCTATGCCACATTATGAACCGATTTGAATCAACTTTGCACAGTTGGAAGTGATACCAAGACACTACGTGCAAATTTTCAGTTAAATCGGACGAGAATTGCGCCCTTTAGAGGCTAAAGAAGTCAAGACCCAAGATGGGTTTATATGGCAGCTATATCAAACCATGGAGCGATTTGGATCATACTTAGCGCAGTTGTTGGAAGTAATACCAAAACACCACGTGCAAAATTTCAGTCAAATCGGACGAGAATTGCGCCCTGTAGCAAAATTTCAAGCGGCAGGCTCAACATCTTTGAAAATTAGAGTGCTTTCGACCTACAGACGGACCGACATGGCTAGATCGACTTATAATGTCATGACGATCAAGAATATGTATACTTTATGGGGTCTTAGATGAATATTTCGAGGAGTTACAAACAGAATGGCGAAATTAGTATACCCCCATCCTATGGTGGAGGGTATAAAAATATAGCCAATTTCCCACTTTAGTTTTTTTACCCAAAGCACCCTATTATATATTTTCACTTCTTACAGTCACGAGACACTCTAATGTTTGTTCGTCCGCTTGCAGCCTGACAAATAGCTGGCAATTTCAAATAATTCGCTGAGTGTAGTTGAGCTGTGTTTAATTAATGTGGTTGGTTGTCTGTCTGTTGTGTGTCTGGCTGTCAGTCAGCATAATAACCAACAACCATCCTACTGACAACAACAACTAAACTGAGACAGAACATGTTGAAGAAAATAAATGACGGTCATAAAACCGTCAAACTCGATTTTCGAATAGGCGCACAGCAAATTGCAGATGGTAGAGGCAGCAAGCAAGTAACAAAATCGCGCGTTCGAGACAAGCATCCAACCATACCACACGTACACTAAACAATTATTCTCATACATTCGTTCATGCATTCTTTCGCTGGCATATAGTCAGTAAATATGTATGTGTGTATGTATATACGTACTTGTTTCTTTCTATGTTGTTCGGTTGTCATTAGCAAATGAAAATAAAAGCCGAAGCAACAATACAGAAAAAGCATGCAAAGTACCGCAGCGCCAGTGTGGCTGACCAATTTTAAGCGCCAAGAAAATCTATGACTTTGTGTTGATAATAAATCAGAATACAAACAACAACAACACCATTATTTGGTGTTTGAGAAGCATGTACCTATGAGGTTTTTCTTGCTGTACAGACAATGAAGAGAGTGTGTGATTTCTTTTGCAGCTACTGGAAACTAAAAATCTGGTTCATAGGGTAAATGCTCCCAAGTTCGGCGTGTACCTGTAGTCAACACTTTTATGTTTTAAACTGAAATAACAAGGCATATGTAAAATTTTCTATTAAAAAAATGGTCCATAAACGTCAGCACTATCGTCGGCTCTCCTAGTGAACAAAAATGTTTGAGCTGAGATTAGAGATTACGGCAGGGATTAACTTATAAGTTAAGAAAGCATAGAAAAATTTAATATTTATACCCTACAACACTTCTGTGGCACAGGGTATTATAACTTAGTGCATTTGTTTGTAACACCCAAAAGGAAGAGAGGTGGACCCATTGATAAGAATACCGATCGACTAAGAATCACTTTCTGATTCGATTTAGCTGCACTGCTGACATCGGCACAGTCTTGGATTAACGGAACCTTAGTATTGTCATCTGATCATGTTACACGGATGGATCAAAGCTAGAGGATAGAGTTGGACTGGGGTTTACATTGAGAATCAAGGGACTGAGATCTGTTTTAGACTGCCTGACTTTAATACGGTCCTGCAAGCGGAGATCCGGGAGATCACGGAATGCGTGAAGTGGTGTGGTGCCAACCAGAGGACGTCGAGTGTGAACATCTTTACCGACAGTAAAATTTCCATAAGAGCAACGAAGGAGAGTAATGTCTTCCCTGAGGATGGGAAAATCCGCATCGTTTGGTTGCCGGGCCATAACGGAGTAAGGGGATATGAAAGGGCAGATGATTTGGCGGTGAAGCCCAGAGGACCGCCGTCAATAAACTTGGTTTACCCGAAGACTTTCGGGTCGACGCAGTCCGAGTTAAAGGAGTGGGCGACGAATGCGCATGCAACATTGTGGAACAACTTAGGGAAGTGGTATTGAAAACTTAGGAAAAATTAAGGATTTTGTAAGTAGCACGGAATTCCTAACTTAGAATTTTCTTTTTAGAGGTTACTTTATAGTTTTTAGAGCGCACACAAGCCGATTACTGGCTTAGGTGTATGTCCATAGTGGCATGGGGCGGATTAATATCTGCGCCCTCTTTTCAACCTAACCTAACCTATTCCGTTTGAAACACGTCGAAATATTAATTTCCGACCCCACAAAGTATATATATTTCGGATCGTCGTAAAATTCTAAGACGATTTAACGATGTCCGTGTGTCTGTTGTTATCACTCTACAGCCTTCATTGAGATATTGAGCTGAAATTTAGCACAGATACGTCTTTTTAATGTACGCTGGTTAAGTTCATGAACGGGCAAAATCGGTCCATATTTGTATATAGCTGCTATATAGACCGATCTGCCGATTTAGGGTCTAATGGCCATAAATGCTTTATGTTTTATTCGATTTGAAACAGCCTCCCGAGATCTGATACAAATATGGTTCAGATCGGACTATATTTAGATATAGCTGCCATTTAGACCGATCTGCCGATAAAGGGTCTGAAGTCCATAAAAGCTTTACTTTTTATCCGATTTCGCTGAAATTTGAAATAGTGAGTTGTTTTAAGCCTTCCGACCTCCGCCCCAAATATGTTTTAGATCGAACATATTTGGATATGGCTGCCATATAGACCGATCTGCCGTTGAAGAGTCTGGAACCCATAAAAGCTGCATTTATTACCCAATTTCGCTGAAGTTTGAATCAGTAATCAGTAGTAAATAGGAATGTATTTAGATATAGCTGCCATATAGACCGATTTGCCGATTAAGGGTCTGAAGCTCATAAAAGCTTTATTTATTACCCGATTTCGTTGAAATTTGAAATAGTGAGTTGTTTTAAGCCTTCCGACATCCGACCCAAAATTGAGTCAGATCAGACTATATAGATATAGTCTGTCATATAGGCCGATCGTCCAATTTAGGATCTTAATCCCATAAAAAGTAGATTTATTGTTTGAAAATCAAAAGATCAGGGTATATGGCAGCTATATCCAAATCTGGACCGATCTTGGTCAAATTGAATAAGGATGCTGGTATTTTTTTTCTAGCTGCTGGCATTCGATAGTGGTGGCGACTAGGATACCGAAGAACCAATCTCTGAGGGTAGTATAAAGTGTCCCACCTGAGGAACTACAAGGCCGCTGCAGCCTAAGGGTTGCGGATTGAAATATTTAAGACCGGAGGTAACACGCTGATAAAGCGTATGCTTCAAATCGTGTACGCAATTTGGCTAAAAGAAATCCTAAACGATGATTTGATTTTGCAGCATATTATGTAATTCGAGGCCACCGTAGCGCAGAGGTTAACATGTCCGCCTCTGAATGCCTAGTTTCGAATCCTGGCGAGGGCATCAGAAAAAAAGTCGGTGGTTATACTCTCCTAATGCTGGCGACACTTGTGAGGTACTATGCCATGTAAAAAATTCTCACCAAAGTGGTGCCGCTGCACGTCGTTTCGACTCGGCTATAAAAAGGAGGCCATAGAGCTTCAACTTGAATCGGACAGCACTCATTGATATGCGAGAAGTTTGCCTCAGTTTCTTACCACTTTTGACATCACTTTGCGTTCAAAGGAAACTGATAAAAATTTGCAGAAAGACGCTAGCCGACTCACGTTCTTCAGTTAAATTATGAAATAACCCCTCCCAACATTTTAATAGCAGACGAGGTTTAAGAAGAGAGACAGCTCCTCCTCCTTAATATCCTGCTGGGGAAGATTTTAAAGGATGGTTTTTTAAGGGCTATAGAAAAGTTTTTCAAAAAAGAAAACATAAAATTCTGGAAAATTCCTGAATTATTTACTTGAATCGATAGTACGGTCCATATTTTTTAATGTTTTAAGATTATTTCATGCAAATGTTGACCGTGACTGCGACTTAAATGGTCCATCCGCTTAGTTCGATTTTGGCATACTCTTTTCAACATTTCGGGCAAAAAAAGTTGTATATCATCTCACGGTAGCGCTCACCATTCACAGTTATGCTACGATTCACATCATCTCTGAAGAAGTACGGTCCAATGATGCCACCAGCCCATAAACCGCACCAAACTTTGACTTTTTCTGTATGCATTGGTAGCTCCAGCAATGCTTCTGGCTGATCTTCACTCCAAAATCGACAATTCTGCTGATTTACGTAGCCATTAAGCTAAAAACGAGTGCCTAAGCCGACGACATCGAGAGCAGTAACTGCCACTTTTGTAAAGGTCGTAAAAAGTCTGTTAAAGTTAGTCCGGCAGTAAATGCGGTATAATTACGTGGGAGCCTTATCATTGAAAAAGTCAGCAATTTTATCTACCACTGCACCGCCATAAACGATGTTCAGGGACAGAACCTCCTAGGCTAGGTCATGTTGTCTGAATGTGAATGAAGAAATCTCAGGTAGTCTTTTGAAAATAGACCGATAGTAGACGCTAAAGGGGAAGATCCAAACTACAATACATTGGAAACACCAAGTGGAGAAAGACATCTCGGATATAGGGGGGCCAGAAATTAAAGAGCCGCAAACGAGCGAGGTGCTTGGATATAAATGGGGGTGCCAGAAATTAAAGAGAGGGGGCCGCAAACGAGCGAGGTGCTTGGATATCTAGTCTTATTTGGCTAATAAAACAAACGGTCTGTAAAGCCAAGTAAGTAAGCATTGGAAACAGTCTATTCTTTCGGTTTGAAACCCTTCGAAAATATTGCCACACGCAGCGCAAAGTTATTTGGCTTACATTTTGTCTCTCAAATCAGTTCAGCGCCGTCATAAACACATACACATACATATGCATATGTACAGCGGTCAAAAAAAGTATTCATCATTCAATGTTTTTTTTTTAATAAGTCTACAAAAGACAATTGGAATAAAAACATATTAAACTAATGATGCAGTAGTGCTTGTGTGATATATATGTACACAATTTCATTGTTTTTAAAGAAAAAAATAGTATTTATTGGAACAAAAAGGGCCATTTTACAGCTGAACACAAAAAATTAAACAAAAAAAGTATTCATCATTGCAAAAAAACAAAAAAATAAATAACATAATTTAAAAAAATTAATACTTTGTTATTCGACCACCGCGTCTTATAACTTCTTTTAAACGGTTTGACATCGATTGGACTTATTTAGCGGTTATATTTTGGTCTATATTAGTCCATTCCTCCATTATCACCTGTTGCATTTGACTCTTGCTCGAAAAATTGCGCGTTCTCAATTTGCGTTCGAGATGTTCCCAAAGATGTTCAATTGGGTTCAAGTCGGGACTTTGAGGAGGAGTTTTAATGACTTTGGGGCAGTTATACAGCATCCACATCTTGGTATTTAAAGCAGAATGTTTGGGGTCATTATCTTGATAATATTGAAAGTTATTACCAAGCCCAAGTTTTACAGCACTATCTTTTAAATTCCTCTTTATAATGTCAATGTAATACTTATGATCCATTACTCCATTAATAATTTCAAGATTTCCCGCTCCTGAAGCCGCCATACACCCCCAAACCATTAAACCACCTCCACCATGTTTTACAGTAGCAACTGTGTTTCGTTCTTCAAGCTCTGTATTTGGTTTTCTGTACACTATGACCTTTCCATCGCACCCAAAAAGATTAAACTTGCTCTCGTCTGCAAAAATGACTGTTTTCCAAAATGATTCGGGCTGTTTTACATACATTTTTGCGAAGTTTAGCCTTTTCACTCGGTTTATTTTATTTATAAAGGGCTTCTTACGTGCAGTTCTTCCTCTGTAACTATGCCTTTTGAGTGTATTTCGAATTGTTTGTGTAGTAACTTCCTTCCCTAAATATTCCATAGTGTTTTTACGAAGAATGGTCGCATTTGTCTTCGGAGTTTTCTGAACTTGCCGCACTAGCCAACGCACATCTCCAACTGAAAGTGCTTTTGGTCGACCAGATCTTGGTTTATTGTCAACAGTTTTCGTTTCTGTCCACTTTCTGATGATGGATTGTATAGTAGATCGTGGTCTATTTATTATTTCACTGATAGTTTTTTGAGTTAAACCATTCCTGTGATGTTTTATTATCAAAACTTTTACCTCATCAGAAACCTCGTTTTGCTTACGACCCATTTTGACAAAAACTATATTTTCAATGAAATTAAATATTTGCTGTCAAGGGCAAAGCCTCCTTTACTAAATAAAACAGAAAAGGGGGATTCCCAAATAATATTTGAATTTGACTTTGATGATAGCACATTAATGATGAATACTTTTTTTGTTCTGTTTTTGGTGTTATTATATAAAATTGCATTTTTTGCGCTAATTAAATTTATTTTTTGAATTTATTTTAAAACATATTACGAAAAATAAACTATTGCATAAAACTGCATTATTTGTTTACTTTAAATTTTCTTCAATTACCCAAAATAAGTGAATTTATTATCAATTTTGCTAATGATGAATACTTTTTTTGACCGCTGTATGCATTTGTTTTTCACACTATGAGGGTTGAATAGTTCCCATGCTGACAATATCCATGGCTTAATGTAATCCTTATTTTATGGTTTGTTAAACTGTGCGCTTAAGTATGTATGTCCAAGCATGTGCCCCGCAGTTTCCTTTTTATGGAAGTTGACAACTTCCTCCTACCTATTCTTACTAAAAATATGGTCATTAAAAGTAAATGTGTTCACATCCATACTTACCCATGGTAAATAAATCTTGGCTATGCTCTTTGTTGTTGCTATGATGTCCTGAAGCAAGCAAAAATTACCTGGGATGCTATTTACAAAGGAATGCAAATGAAATTTTTAAATTTAAACTAAAAATCTTTGCAGATGTTTGGCCATTTCAGTTGGATTGAATAAAAAGTGACCTTTGACCAAATAGTTTGCGGCAAAATGTGCAAAAATGAAGAGGATTTTGGCGCAATAATCGCACATCTTAAGACTTTAGATGTGTATCAATACGTATTGAAGAGATTTTTAATACGTTTTGGTACACATCGTAAAAAAAGAAACATTTTGGGTGTGACAATCTTATAATCCAATATCCTAACAATAGGAAAAGGATAAAATTCATCTACATAGGTTGTTGTTACATGTCTTCATTCCAAAAAATGGCAAAGACAAAATTTCTATGAAATTTTCTCTAAAGACAAAATTTCTATGAAATTTTCTCTAAAGACAAAATTTCTATGAAATTTTCTCTAAAGACAAAATTTCTATGAAATTTTCTCTAAAGACAAAATTTCTATGAAATTTTCTCTAAAGACAAAATTTCTATGAAATTTTCTCTAAAGACAAAATTTCTATGAAATTTTCTCTAAAGACAAAATTTCTATGAAATTTTCTCTAAAGACAAAATTTCTATGAAATTTTCTCTAAAGACAAAATTTCTATGAAATTTTCTCTAAAGACAAAATTTCTATGAAATTTTCTCTAAAGACAAAATTTCTATGAAATTTTCTCTAAAGACAAAATTTCTATGAAATTTTCTCTAAAGACAAAATTTCTATGAAATTTTCTCTAAAGACAAAATTTCTATGAAATTTTCTCTAAAGACAAAATTTCTATGAAATTTTCTCTAAAGACAAAATTTCTATGAAATTTTCTCTAAAGACAAAATTTCTATGAAATTTTCTCTAAAGACAAAATTTCTATGAAATTTTCTCTAAAGACAAAATTTCTATGAAATTTTCTCTAAAGACAAAATTTCTATGAAATTTTCTCTAAAGACAAAATTTCTATGAAATTTTCTCTAAAGACAAAATTTCTATGAAATTTTCTCTAAAGACAAAATTTCTATGAAATTTTCTCTAAAGACAAAATTTCTATGAAATTTTCTCTAAAGACAAAATTTCTATGAAATTTTCTCTAAAGACAAAATTTCTATGAAATTTTCTCTAAAGACAAAATTTCTATGAAATTTTCTCTAAAGACAAAATTTCTATGAAATTTTCTCTAAAGACAAAATTTCTATGAAATTTTCTCTAGACAAAATTTCTATGAAATTTTCTCTAAAGACAAAATTTCTATGAAATTTTCTCTAAAGACAAAATTTCTATGAAATTTTCTCTAAAGACAAAATTTCTATGAAATTTTCTCTAAAGACAAAATTTCTATGAAATTTTCTCTAAAGACAAAATTTCTATGAAATTTTCTCTAAAGACAAAATTTCTATGAAATTTTCTCTAAAGACAAAATTTCTATGAAATTTTCTCTAAAGACAAAATTTCTATGAAATTTTCTCTAAAGACAAAATTTCTATGAAATTTTCTCTAAAGACAAAATTTCTATGAAATTTTCTCTAAAGACAGAATTTCTATGAAATTTTCTCTAAAACAAAATTTCTATGAAATGTTCTGGTGTTACAAACAAATGCAGTAGTGGTGTTATAAAAAACAAAAATTGTTTGAAGTGGTAAAACTTCAGCTACCCTGTATATGCAACATTGGCGGACAATTTAGAAATATAAGTTGTTGTTGTTCGATAACTCGTCAAGCTCCTATAGGTGAGCAAGCTCATTCCGGTCTAAAGAACCCATCGCCGCGGAAACGGAATAGCCATTGTTTATTTAAAGGCACCAATAACTCGCCTTGTCATTTGTGCTAGAGCCGATGCCACCCGACCTCTCACTGAGACTCTCCGCTCGATACCGCTGATTGTCCGCGACTGACGTTGCATCTACTCCGTGGAGCATTCCACTATTTATAACCTGTGACAGCAATGAACACCACACAGATCGGACCTCAATGTTCAGCCTGTGTGGTGCTCACAGCTAACCCGTGCCGTGAGAAATATATGCGTCTGCTCTTGGTTTCCTTTTCGCTTCTTGAAGCATAATAACATAATTTCATAATTTTTCATAATAACCCAAGAATTTTCTACCACTATTTTTTATTTTTGGCACCTTGCTAAACTAAACTTGATACTAGGTGCTAAAGAGCAAGTGAAACTAGGAACAGACCCGATAGGAACATACATATATATGGGAGCTTTGTTAACAAAATCAGAAGAATAGACAGTTGGATAACCACCACAGCTATATTATTACCCGCCCTATCGAAAACAAGCTACACAGAATCTTCCAAGTCATATAAATATGTTATGGGATACCTCGGAGGAACCGGCCGGGCCCTTCTCTAGATGAGACTAGCAATGCAAATTGGGGGGGGCAAATAAAAACGCAAATTTTCTTTTTTTTTTCCAGTGGTGTATTTATGTTTAACTTTAAGGGGTAATTTATTATTTATTAAGATTATTATTTTTGTTTTTAAATTTAAACATCCACATGCTCCATCATATATATGTATATCATCGTATTTATTATATAGATATTTTAATGCTCATCTTTATTGTTTGAGTAGTTTTTTTCTAGTTAATAAAAAAAAAAGCAACGTCTTATCGAAATTCGTTTAAAACGAAAAAAAAAATCTAAACAAAAATCCAAATCGAGGACAAACAACATTCATGGGGAAAACTTTGCTCTCTGGGCGCGCTCTCTTGTGGGTGTTGTTTAAGATGAATATGAGATCAAAGGATTCCCTTAAATGTTGTTTGCCATTTCGATGTCGCTCGCTTCACATGGTGGTTGCGGCTGCAATGATTCGAGGGCCTCGTTTAGGGGACTAAGGAAAACAAACATAAACACAGCATTGTCTCTGTATGGAAATTTTAAGATTTTTCGCAATTTCGATTTTTATAAGATTTTGTATTTTATTGTTTGTTATTCAAGGTTCATTGTTTAACTTAACGTTTGTTTTATGATTTTTGTCTTGCAAATGACTATTTTTCATCATTCTTTTTAAAAGAGTGTTTTGTAGTTTACGTAGATGGTAATTCTGTAATTTCACTGTATCTTCCATTCCATTCTTCTCAAGTGCATTCGTTTTACGAAATTTTTTAATTAAATTACAAGAATAACGTGAGACGACACCGATGATGGCACACAGTGTCTCTGGCTTGTTGTTACTAGGGTGTGTGAGGAGCAGTTTTGGGTGTTGGTGAAACTACTCGGCTGTACTTAAATGACGATGGTGGTGGTAGTAAAAGGGGGTGGCTGCTAAATGATCTTCCCGTTTAACCTTGGAAGGTGGACAAGAATTTGGTGACGACATCCTTCAATTTGGCATCGGCAGCTTCGGAGATCTTGCCTTCTTGGGCGATTTGGTTCAAGAGACCCTGTTCGGAGGTCTTGATGTGTTGCAAGAATTCCTTTTCGAACTTGGTGATCTTGGCGGGATCCATCTTATCCAAATGGCCACGGACACCGCAGTAGATGACAGCAACCTAGACAAAAAAAAAAACAAAGTTGCAAAATTTCAATCCAACATTTAAGTATGTTTCAAACCTACCTGATCTTCAATGGACATGGGCACATATTGACCTTGTTTCAACAATTCAGTCAAACGAACACCACGGTTCAACAATTGCTGGGTGGCAGCATCCAAATCGGAACCGAATTGGGCGAAAGCAGCTACCTCACGGTATTGGGCCAATTCCAGTTTCATGGAGCCAGCGACCTGTTTCATGGCCTTGGTTTGGGCAGCGGAACCCACACGGGATACAGACAAACCGACGTTAATGGCGGGACGGATACCCTTGTAGAACAATTCAGTTTCCAAGAAGATCTGACCGTCAGTGATGGAAATTACATTGGTTGGAATGTAGGCGGATACATCACCGGCTTGGGTTTCAATGACGGGCAAGGCAGTCAAGGAACCACCACCCATGGCGGGGGACATCTTGGCGGCACGTTCCAACAAACGGGAATGCAAGTAGAACACATCACCGGGGTAGGCTTCACGGCCTGGGGGACGACGCAACAACAGGGACATTTGACGGTAGGCGACGGCTTGTTTGGACAAATCGTCATAGATGATCAAGGCGTGCTTGCCCTTGTCACGGAAGTATTCACCCATGGCGCAACCCGAATAGGGAGCCAAGTATTGCAAGGGAGCGGCATCGGAGGCGGTAGCAGACACAATGACAGAGTAGTCCATGGCACCGGAATCAGTCAAACGCTTGACGATTTGGGCGACGGTGGAACGCTTCTGACCGATGGCAACGTAGATACAGTACAATTTCTTGGATTCATCTTGGCCATCGTTGAAACGCTTTTGGTTGATGATGGTATCAATAGCCAAAGCGGTTTTGCTGTAGTCATAAAGATAAACAAATACACCAAAATACACAATAGACAACTTTCGAAATTTCTTACCCAGTTTGACGATCACCAATGATCAATTCACGTTGGCCACGACCAATGGGTACCAAGGAATCGACGGCCTTAATACCAGTTTGCATAGGTTCGCGCACAGATACACGGGGAATGATGCCGGGGGCCTTAATACCGACACGGAAACGATCCTTGGTGTTGATGGCACCCTTGCCGTCAATGGCATTACCCAAAGCATCGACAACGCGGCCCAACAATTCATCACCGACGGGGACATCGACAATAGCACCAGTACGCTTGACAATATCACCTTGCTTGATGAGCTTGTCGTTACCGAAGACGACAACACCGACGTTATCGGGTTCCAAATTCAAGGCCATACCCTTCAAACCAGAAGAGAATTCTACCATCTCATCGGCTTGGATGTTGTTCAAGCCATAGACACGAGCGATACCATCACCAATGCTCAACACACGGCCAGTCTCTTCCAAATCGGCCTTGGGAGCAACGCCCATAATGCGTTCTTCCAAAATGGAAGAGATTTCAGCGCTGCGTTGTGTGCTGGAGACATGGAGTTTACGTGCAGCTAGAGTTGCAGCTGGGTAAGCGGCTTTGGCAGCAATCTAAAAGAAAACAAACACACATCAAATTAGAAAATCGATCAAGATACCTCTAAGGTAATAAAATGTTGACTATTTTTATGTCTTGGACCTCAGTATGGTGATGTTAAAACGTACACCACCACCGGGTGGTGGGAGATAAGGTTGATTTTTTTCATCCCGAAGCCGGGAAAGTTCTCTGCCCAAGGACTACAGGCCAATAAGTCTCTAAAATACCCTGGAAAGATTAATTGGCACGTGCATCAGGGCTTACACTTAAGTTCGTCCGATTGTCAGTGCCCTTAATGATGTGGTTGGCTACAACGAAGGGAATTTGGGAGTAGGCGTCTTCACTCTTGCGGCCATACATGGCACTCTGATGAACGTGAGCCATATCGAGCATCATAGACACTCAGTATTTAAGCAAGAGCCACTGACGTTTGGCCTCTTTCGGGGATTCTACACTCGATACCGCTGATAGTCCATGATTGCCTCGGCAGCTCCTCAGATTTTCTCATGAACATCACACAGATTGAATTTTAAAGTTCTTACCTATGTGGTGCACATAGGTAAGAACCCACCGTGATGACGTCGGGTTGCCGATTCTTCTAATATTTCGGATCTGGCTCTGGGGGCCTTGAGGGAGCTATGTGCCTAAGCGAGGACCAATGGGCTAGTCTTAAAGTCAGAAAAACTAAGATGGTGCTCTACCGTCTGAGGGTTTTCAGGGAATCTGCCCTGGATTAGGTAGAACTGCAGCTCTCTCCGGAGGTCAAGTACCAGGGCGGGATGATTGCACGGAGACAATGCTGGAGAATGAACGTCGAGGGAAATTGTCAAAAGGAAGTGAGAATACGATTTACGGGCGGGATGATTGCACGGAGACAATGCTGGAGAAGGAACGTCGGGGGAAAGCGTCAAAAGGCAGTGAGAATGATATTTACGACTGCCGCAACTTGCTAGGAAGGAGTTGTGGTCTATGGTCAGAAACGGTACACTGGATGTTTACGGCCGTTGTTTGGCCGATTCCCACCTATAGATGTCTGGTGTGTCATCGAGGAAAATGGTGCCCTCCGCAGAATTAAGAAGGTACAGGGTACCACGGCTGTGATGATCTCAGGAGCAAGGAGTGCCTTAGAGATCTTTGGACATGGCGCCCTCAAATTGAGTACACTTTTCTGTTTTGATGGGGGAATGAGATGAGGCGTGGCGGCATGCAATATGCGACACGACGAATTATTATCCGGGGGGAGTACTTGTTGACGGATTGGACGTTGTTTTCTCTAAAGTGAGTGTACCCCTCCATTCTTTGGAACTCCTTTGTTCACGGATGAGTATAAATTGCATGATGGGACACCGGGTCAGGAGTTTGTTGAGTTTCTTAAAATCTGGGGATCTTATGCAGGCTTTTGAACGGTTGCAGCGTCCCTCAGTGGGGGGTCTCCAATAGGAATGTCACGATATACGTGTTTAGTTAGGTGGCGGCCTAAGGCTATATCGCCGGGTTACGTGAAGTTGAGAATGGTTAGAAGATGCAAGAAGCTTCTTCAAACTATGGGAAATGCAGACAGTCTCTGCTGGGTCCCGGGCTATCAAGTGATGGCGGAAAACGAAGCGACAGACGTGCTGTACTGAAATGGAGCGCGGATCGTATTTATCGCGGAAAAGGCTGATGAGTCTAAATTAAATGGGTCCACCGGAGCATTCAGTTTCATTGAGTTCTTTGGAATCAGCGTATGTTGCTGTTGTAGCACACAAGAGCCACAATACACTGCTACAACATGGAATCCCGGGATAGCTGCGAGCACCACGTCGGCTGAAATATTGAGTTTCGATCTGTGTGGAGTTCATTGTTGTAACGAGAAGCTTAGCAATCCCATGGCAGCAGGTTGTACGCAACGGATTTGATAGATGAAGTTCTTCATCGGCAAGGGCTGCCACCTCAGTGTATAACACACTGCTACAACAACAACGAGAAGCTTTGCAGCGAGCTACCGAGCGCGTCCACAGGTTGCGGATAGTGGAATGCTCCACACGGAGTAGCTGCAATGGCAGACGCAATCGAGCGGACAATCAGCGGTATCGAGCGGAGAGTCTCAGTGAGAGGCCGGGCGGTACCGGCTTTTGCACCAATATTGAGTGCCTATGACCCTCGATATGACAAGGCGAGTGATGGGCGACTTCAAATAATCAATGGCCAGTTTGTTCTCACGGCGATCGGTCCTTTGACCGGAACGTGCTTGCTTACAAAAGAGCTTGACGAGGATCCCCACCTCCCAATGAAAATGTGGCTACAACAACATGGAATCAGGCTATAATAGAGGCATCTGGACGGGCGAAGCGTGGGTCTTGGATAGTCAGGCGGCGAAGGCTCTAGCGTCCGATAATGTAAAGTCGAAACTGGTTTGAGGACACAAGAGTTTTTTCATACCATGGAGAAGGTTGTAAGGTTCTGTTGGATTCCGGGCCATCAAGTAGTGGCTGGGAGCGAAACGAAACTGATACACGCGGATTGTGCTACGTAATAAGTGAACCTATGCGAGCTAATTGGTATGTTAATCACGTGAATAAGGCGGGGGCTGGTGTTATGGGCTGAAGGGTGGCAAAGACCTTATAGCCGAATATTTCCCGAAAAAGGTCATCGCTTATTCTGGGGCTGGGGACGAATGACTTAGGACTGTCGATAGCAGTCCTGACTGACCATTGCAACTTCAGGTTTTGGCATAGGAACGAACGGATGGAGATGTAGATTTCTGCAGAGTGTGTGATGAGTATTTGGAGATGTTCAAGCACCTTTTGGGTCACTACCCCGCAATTGCGGGAAGAATATAAAGGATTTTTGAATGACAAATCTTATCTTTCTGGAATTTTGTAGAGGCCTGGATTGGCTGTCTGGACTATACACTCAACGAGGAGTTTTTCGTCCCTCCACCAAGTTTCCTACTTTTTTCCTGCTGGTCTTTTGTGATGTACGTTGGTTGGTTGTTGTTGTTGTAACCACATTTACAAGTGGAGGAGGCAATCCTCGTCATGCTCCTGTAGGTGAGCAAGCTCGTTTCGGTCCAAAGGACTGATCGCCGCGGGGACAGCGTGGCCATTGGTTATTTAAAGGCGCCAATAACTCGCCTTGACATATCGAGCAACGTGGGCACTCAGTATTTGTGCAAGGGCCGGTGCCGCCAGGTCTCTCACTGAGATTATCCGCTCGCTGAGTGTCCGCGACTGTCGTTGCAGATACTTCATATGGGGCATTCCACTATCCGCAACATGTGGACGCGCCCGGTAGCTCCCAGCCAAACCTCTCGTAAGAGCAATGAACACCACACAGATCGGACCTCAATGTTCCAGCCTGTGTGGTGTTCGCAACTATTCCGTGCCGGGGCGTTGGCTGGTCTGACAAGGTTGCTAATTGCTTTCCGAACTAAACTATGCTGATCGCAAACTGCCACTGTGGACTAAACTATGATATATACCATACCAGAGACATCAAAACATGATGAGATCCGACGGTTGAATATGTACACAACGTTTTTCAATGAACCCAGAGTGTCTAAGGAGGTGATAGCTGAGATTTGGTCTGTTTCACTGTGAAGACCTGGATAGGATGAACTACCTGTCCTAGTTTTTTAATAGAATTTTTACCTCACGTGGATGCTTTCTACAAAAGAAAGCGTTTTTCAGAGAGTAAATGCAGATTTGCCTATAAACATTCCAGAAAGAAACATGCACAAACTTCTCACATATCAATGAGTGGTGAACGGCGTGCTTCAATGACACACCTCTTAGGGGATAATTTTCAACTTGCCATACTACCATATTGCCAGCATTGGGGGATAACCACTGCTGACAATGCTGTTAGACGCCAGCATTCGAACCCAAGCGTTCAGCGCCTGCAGACGGGCAATCCCGATTGCAAAAATTCAAAAAATTTACCCACTATTGAGTGGGTTGCGGCATCGCCTGTTACATGCTTTCGAAAACGTTTGTTAATCATGAAAATTTTAAACTTTGATTAGTTCGCTTCGATTTTTGCATTAGTTTGGTTCGAAATGAGGACATTCAATGTGAGAATCGCAATTGGACAAACACATCCTTTTTGATTGTACTTTATAACAATTTTTTTAATTGCATGCATAAAATAGTTAATCGTATCTTATGGCAATTCGTATACAATTGATAAAATCATCAACAAATCTATATCAATGAATAATAGATTGCCAAACTAAGTTTTTGATATTGGCAAGTTTTAAAAAATTGTATCAAAAGTATCAGATCGGTATTGACACAGAGTGCTCTTGCCTTTTGTAGTAATTGACAGTGAACATGCATAATTTTCTACAATACAATGCTGAAAACAAGGCACTACTTTAATTTCTACAAAAAGTGTTAGTAGGGTTTCAAGGCACAGGAAGGTTAAAAGTTGGAAGTCATGCGGTTGTTTATATGATTTCAAAGTGCAAATTGCATTTTTTTACAAACATCCCCTAAGGAAGTGCCGTAAAGTAACATTTCATTGCTGAAAGTTTTACAAGGTAGTAAATCTCATAAAATAAGACAAGGTAAGAGACCTGAATGGTTTTTGTTTTCTCACCACTTTAGATTCGCTTTTAGTTGCAGACGGAGGCCACCGTAGCACAGATATAAGCATGTCCGCTTATGGCGCTGAACACCTGGGTTCGAATCCTGGCGAGACCATCAGAAAAAATTTTCAGCGGTGGTTTTCCCCTCCTAATGCTGGCAACATTTGTGAGGTACTATGCCATGTAAAACTTCTCTCGAAAGAGGTGTCGCACTGCCGCATGCCGTTCAGACTCGGCTATAAAAAGGAGGCCTTTATCATTGAGCTTAAACTTGAATCGGACTGCACTCATTGATATGTGAGAAGTTTGTCCCTGTTCCTTAGTTGAAAGTACATGGGCAAAGTTTGCATTTAGTTGCAGACGGTTTAATATCCGCCCCCTCTTTTAAAGATAACCTAACCTAGTTGCTGTCTGGTATCTGACGCACTTAGAGATTTTTGTCTATTATAACTCCACTGGAACAGAAGACGTATGATGTCTTTTAGATCATAGCATTGAACCAGCCAGATCGTTTCAAAAAGTCTATTGACTTGCGAATGCTCGCATACGCCAATTCAATGATGTCTTCAAAAAAAGTGCACTTCTACTTCTTGCCATTGTAGGACAGGCACACAGCAGAGGTTCTACTGGTATCTTTTGATCAAAGTCCTAACAGCTCCTACAGAAATCGTTACATATTTTCTTATCAGCATGTTTTCCAATCAGACTGTGAATAGTCAAGACGTTCACGACGAGCGAGGCTTCTGTTGTACCCAGGAACTGCAAAGCTATACAAATGTCTATGGTGTAGAGTTGTTAAATGTTAGATTGAGCCATATTATCTTGGAGCGTGCACAGCTATATCCGTTGACCTTCGGACCTTCTCGAAGAATAAGCTTATTTTGGTATGTGTAGCAGTTGTTGTCGTTGTACACTGAGGCGACATGTGTAAGGTTGTTCCTAGCTTCGCAATCTCATTTGCTCTATAATTCCCTGGGATACCTATGCGGTCCGGCGCTCAGAACAAGTGAATTTTTAACTGTTCAGTCATCTCGTTGAGAGATCTGCGACAGCCTGGAACCACCCCTTTAGAATTATATTTCAGTAATACTGTATCTCCAATCGGTTCTATCAGAAATCGCGGTACAGTAATACTCATCAAACAGAGGCTCGAGCAATGTGTACTCCACAAAAATTTGAAATTCAACTTAAATTTTCTGTCCAGCAAATCAGCCTGGTATTTTAAGCTTTCATTAAATGGACCATACTCTAATACAGGTGAAACCGAGGGTACCTTATATGACCTATTGAATGGAACAGCTCCCGTCTTAGACGAATTAATCCATGGCAGCCGTTTGTATGTACCGGATTGATCTGAAATACGAGTCAATCCGGGAAATACTCGGCTATAAGGTCTTCACCACCCTTCAGCCCTTAGCTCTAGTTCACGCCTTATTCACGTGATTAGCAAACCAATTAAAGCGCATAGGATATGATGCACTTATTACATAGTACAATCCGCGTTTATCAGTATCGTTTCGTTCCCAGTTTAGTTCGGAGACCAAACGACTAGCAACTAGCTAGCTGGTTGATAGTCGTTTGGTCTCCAACGCACATCACAAAAAAATAGTCAAACCCATGGCAGCCGGTTGTACGTACCGGATTGACCCGATGAAGTCCTTCATCGCCAAGGGCTGTCGCCTCAGTGTACAACACACTGCTACAACAACAACGAATTAACGCATAAGCCGCTCTCGGCCGCCTATTTTGCCGTGGAACGCCGGGAAACTTTTCCTAACTCCTTTTTTTCCCCAGAATAGTATACTATTGTTGTTGTCGTTGTAACAGTTTATTGTGTTCTGCCTATCGTCTGCTTGATTCTGTTGAGTGTCAAGACCCAGTAACTCTGCGACTAAGATGGGGTGCGTCCACAGGGATCTGGGTCTGAGTCGAGTGGATCTGGCCGTGCAGTTAAACAAGCACATTGCTAATGGCTATATGCCAAACAAGTGCGCAAACTATCCCCACGCGGGATAGCTGTAAGCACCACACAGGCTGGAACTTTCGAGATCCGATCTGTGTGAAACTGGAATGAAAACAATGCTGTCACGAGAAGTTTTGCTGCGAGCCACCGTGCTATATGCCAAAGTGCAAACTATCCCGGCACGGGATAGCTGCAAGCATCACGCAGGCTGGAACATTGAGATCCGATCTGTGTGGAACTTGAATGAAAACAATGCTGTCACGAGAAGCTCAGCTGCGAGCTACAGGTTGCGGATAGTGGAGTGTTCCATACGGAGTAGCTGCAATGACAGTCACGGACAATCAGCGAAGTCTCAGTGAAAGGCCGCCGGGCGGCACCGGCTCTTGCATAAATACTAAGTGCCTATGATGCTCGATAAAAGGCGAGATATTGGCTTAGCAACTTTGAATGACCAATGGCCGTCTTGTTCCCGCGGCAATCGGTCCTTTGAACCGGAACGGGCTTGCTCACCTAGAGGAGATTGACGAGGAACGCCACCTCCACAAGAAAATGTGGCTTCAACAACAACAACTTCTCTAGAGTATTTCACCGGTATTCACAAAACTTAAAACAGCTCATAGGAGGTTTATTTGACAGTTCTATAAAGGTAAGCTGTCAAATAAGCCTACTTTAACTTTTGTGATTATGGGCATTTGTCTTTTGCTTCGTGTGGTAGTTTATATGCTTTTGGGAAATGGAAATGACATGTGTCTCTCCCCACCCCTTAGAAATATGCATGCCGTGATAAACAGAGTATATCTACCCAAATCCAGGGAACCAGACTGTCGATTAGGCACAGACACTATTGAATTGTGGCGATATAAAGCAATCGTAACTATTGATCCCCTAAAGACCAACGGCCATATTCACAAAACTTACTGCCTGGTTCACTTACTTTGTGCCACTGAATGTGAGCGATTTTCGTTCGCCCTTGTGTCAAAACCAGCTGATTTCATAAAGGAAAAACAGATGTTGGTGTGAGTGACGCGGCTCACTTAAGTACAAAAAAAGTTAGTGAACCAGGCAGTTAAAGTTGGTTAATTTGACAGTTCTATAAATGAAATATAGGCCTGGTTATGCTCTCGTAAACATACCATAAATTTAGGAAAATGTGTCAGCTGTTTCGTTTTGCTTTATGAAAACACATGCAAACGATTACCAAACGTCTGTCGACCGTTACCGGAAAGTAAAATTCAGTAAAAAAAAGAAAATTTTACGTTCCGTTTTCGTGACAGCTGATAAAATTTGAAAATTGAAGACATTTTAATACCAAAAAATTTTGCTTAGAAAACTGCTACTCTGTAGCCCCAATCCAATCTCTGTCTTTTGAAACCCTCCTCAGTCTGCACAGCGCATCCATAGTGCCCTGAAGGGAACCTTGGCCGTATTCTGTCTCCCCGTGCGGCTCAGGGCGGCGTCTGTCGGCCCATTTCTTAGTTATTAAATGCCACCCGACATTTAAGAAGGCCGCCATCGCGTACTCACTCCTTCAGTTGGAGAGATGACTTGATTTGTCGCACCACTTCGTGGAGGGCCGTCTTCTCCGACCTTTCCTTGAGTTATGCCTGAAGTTCTCCGACGTCAGACCCTTCCTCACCTTTTTGTTGTTTTGTTTGAAATGTCAAATGCTACGTTTTATATAAAGCCTAATTGCCTTTTTACATTTACTATACATTTGTTCTACACTTACGGGAGCATAACCAGGCTTGTCAAATAAATCTACTTTGAAGCTGCATTAAGTAGCTAATGCAGCGATGATCAGAGATACTGTTGTCATCCAAAACATCCCAATTACATTTCCGTCGGCATATTCCTATTCTAATAAACATAAGTAGGCTGTTTTTTTCATTGGAAGATATTTAAAATGGGAACATGAAGCCACTTGACTTAAGCCTTTTGTACTCAAAAACGTTGCTTCTGCTTCCTCATACAAAAACTTTCAAATTATCCATTGAAACTAAAAGAAATTTACTATTATCTACAAAAAAAGGTCAATGGCTGATCGACATCAGAAAACTACAGATAATTGATCCACTTTTCATAGCGGTGAAATAAGGTTATCTTATGCTTAATTTTATACTTAAACTTAAAAAATGTACAAAATTTTCCGGCAAGTGTTTTAATTTGTCTTATGTTACAGTGTTTTATTCCTATACAAACAATAAATTTACAAAAATTTTGGACTTATGTAAGATTTGGCCGAAAAAGTAGAAAGAAAAACCCAAGTGACAGTTAAATAACCAAAGCAAAATATGGCAGCACATGAACTATGGTTCTCTTTTGAAGGCAAGCAGCGCACACACACACACATACAAGTTTAAAACCAACTTGCAAAAAATATACGAGAACCGTTTAATTCAATACTAGAAAGCAATCATGAAGTGATTTAATTTGAGAATGATTACCCAAAACATAATATTTACTTTCCATATCAAACTACCTATTTATTATTTTTTCCTTTTCGTATAAACCAATGTGAACATTCTTATACGTACTTAACCTCAAAAAAATCTTCAATTTTTTCTTGCCAGTTATGTGATTGTTTGACAGTTGGGGAGAGAGAGAGACATAACTGCAAAGCACCGGGACCATGAGAGAAAGAGCGACTGTAGAATAGTAGGAGAAAAAAAAAGAGAAAAGTGCCGCAAAATGAACTGGCCTCCTTACGTTATGTAACTGGAAAATCTTAAAATTGTTTATCATTTTCTTCATTTTCCTTTTTAAGGAAATAAAATTATGTAATTATCCTTAAGTTAAAGGCACTTTTCACTTTTGGACCCCCCCTTAATACACACACGCACACTTTACACAGCTCAATAGCATGTTCGACTAGAAGCAAAAACCTAACCAAAGGTTGCGTAACGTTATCGGCAATTCTCATAAAAACTTGGTAGTTTTAAAATATTAATAGGCACTTAATGTTATAGGATTAAAAAAAGTTATCACAATATCAGAATTTGGGGGCTATTGACTTCATTCTAAGCCATGTTTTTTGATTGCACAATTTGAGTCTTTTTTTCCCAATTGGATTTTTTTCTTGGACACTATGGCGATACAAAATTTTGCACATTTTTTTAGTTTTCATTAATTTTGTTTAAATTAATACCTGTTGAGCGGCCTTTGGCAAATTGCGGGCCACAGATGTAGCCAAACGGGCAGAAATCATCGACATTTTGACTTAAATTAATTTAATATTTCTTGTCGCTTGCAGCAAATTTTACTTCTTATACACCCAGCCCTCTCTAGACGTAATACTTTTCAAAGATGGTTGACTTGTGGCGAAGATTCGTTCATTTCCACATTGACGTTAAGTTTCGTTCGTTGATTTAGTGTTGCCACCTTAACCAAAGTGTCTTGTGGGTATGGGGAAGCGTATTCATTTTAATTTGGGAATGAGTATCATTGATTCTTTTGCTTCACACTTCAAGTAGGCAAGATATACTTGATATTGGTAAGCCATAAAGGAGAGAATTGAAAAAATTGATGAACTCATAAAAAAATTAACTACTTTGATAAACCACCATCAAATTAAATATCTCATGTGTAAATAAATTACACTTTCCTCTAAAAAAAAAGGCAGCAGTTCTAACGAAGTTTTAGTTGCTATAAGATATTCATGGATATATCCGAACGAAATTTTCGGTTTGCTTTGTGTTAGGGTTGGTACTCTATTTGGTTTTCCACGTGAACAACTGTCGAACGTCATATAAAAAAAACTGTTAATGAAAAAAGTGGACAACACCAAAAGGCGTTTTTAAGGCTAATGATCAAAAAGTAGCAATTAGGCACAATTAATCCAGGCACAATTAATCCAGGCACAATTAATGACAGAATTGTGTTGGTACCGAAAATTAGCCGTAAATATGTTTAAGTAAATTAATATCTTTTTTTTTACAACTAAAACCAGAGTATCCTGCTTTAGGGTTGGGACCACTTACCTTGCGGAAATCGGTCAAACTACATAAAAAAAATCATATGAACTAAAAATATGTGAAATAAATAAAAACCTATTTTACGCTAATGACTTAAAATGAGCACTTGAAAACAGTTAATCCAAGTGTAATATGTATAAACAAACTATAAAGTGCTACAAAAATACGTGTTTTCAACACATGCAATCCATAACGTTTGTTAATTTTTAAATGCGGGTTCATATTAAACTTGATTTTATTAAAATTAACCTATGCAAATCATAGTCGCATAATTTCGCAAAGGCAATCAAGTATTAATTAAAATAAGACCAATCCCTTTAGCAATTCTCTTCAATTATGTTAATTAGGTGGCAGCATTGTTGGAAACAAAATACAACCCTGAATATTCATCGTCATGTTTCGTCCAGTTTGCCTGAGTTACCAACGTCAGGGGTTTTTATGTAATTGTGCCGTCTGTCAGTTTAAAACATTTGGCAATATTCACATCTGATGTGTTCTCAATTTAACAAAAGGTCTGTTCGATAAGTTTTGCAGCAAATATTTGATGAAAATTTACCAATTCAGTAAACCAGAATATATTGATTAGGAGGTTGGTTTTCCAAATAAAACTAACTTAATTCAATGATGGACAGATTAAGTTTTGAGGTTGAAAACATTCATATACCGATATTTAGATTAAATATCCAGGAACTCTGCGACTTGGTGGAGTACGTGAAACGGCCAACGGCATCAGCACGTTGGTATCAATTCCAGTTCAGGAGAAATTCAGGAAATCGGAATGTAGTTAAAACCCTGTTTACACTGCTCATTAAATCCGGATTTAAGGCTCTCGTCAGCTGATTTTGAAACAGATGATGGAGCCAATAAATCCGGATTTAAGGAGCAGTGTAAATGGGGTTTAAGCTAAAGTACACAGCACGGAATGTATGCATGTCTATCCCCCACCGACTCCATCAACGATCGGTGGAGGAAAGGTTCCGATGTACAGAGCTAGAGTCCGGGATCTTCTTTAAATCCGGCACGGACCAAAATTATAAGAAAACTGCGCTCAGGGATGTGTATTTCCCGCAACAAAAAAAAAAAAGAGAATAAAACCCAAAAAAAGAGAATAAAAAAGAGAATCGAACCCAGGAGTTCAGCGTCATAAGGGGACTTGCTAACCTCTGCGCTACGGTGGCCTCCCATTAACTGACATAGTTCCTACATTATGGCAATTTTTTTTCTATTTTCCTTGGTTTTCTTTAAAGAGGTATCAGGCAAAGAATTAGATAAATGCGAACCATCGTGGAGGGTGTATAAGATTCGACCGGCCGTACTTAGCACGCTTTAACTTGTTTAATGCAAATTTTTATTAACTATTTTTTAATTTTTAACTATTATTAAAATATAATTAATAATATATATAATATAATAATATATATAATATATAATAATGTATGTAATATAATATAAAAAATAATATATTTATATATATTATGGTCCATTTTTGTTGCTTTCAAAATTTGTTCAATGGTAAAGCTGATTCGTTATTGCATTGACCTGATTAAGCTTTTTTTTCAATTTTCGACCACAACGCCTATAGCCTGCAGTTCACATTTGAGGATTTATCGATCAATTTTTTGCTAATCATACATATCTTCCATTAAAGAACATTTGCAGTTGGCAACGTTGCTCACACAAACAACCGTTAAAGCAAATTGCTGCAATATTTTTATATACTACATATTAATAAGACAATCAAAACCATTAATCCGATTAAATTTACCTATGCTTAAGTCTGAGTTTCACATCAGCAATTCATATGATCACATAAGTTTAGCTAAAGCCGCATGCTGGGCATTTCTATGCAACATAATCCCACAGTTATTATTTTGTTTTTTAAATAGTCCGTGCCACCCTGTGTTTAATGCAAAATTTGACGAGGCTCAATTCAGAATTTTGCGATCAGCTGGTAAGAGCTTTAGAGCAACAGGAAATTTTCGCGTCAGTTGTGAAAATTTAACAAGCCGGTGAACATCGTGACAATGTAGTTTGTGAGTGCTAAAAATGAAAATGCTTTTTTGTTAAACATTTATTGGAAAAATTGAAAGAAAATGTGTTAAATCTACAAACAAAGTCATGTATTCCATATGTGTTATGTTAATTTGTTGAAGGGATCGTTAGTTCTTCTAAATTTATAAAGATCTCATGTGTGAATTTTAGCGACGCCATGACTTTGCAATGGTAAGTTATCTATTGTTGCCATTATAAAAGAAATTCCTTTAGCTTGTATTGTTTGCTATAAAGGCTAAGAATTTTTGTTCGCAAGAAACTATTTAGAAACATGTTCATGTAAATATTTGCCAGTAAAAGGCGGCAGCGGCATGAATGCTGAAACTTTTTTCTGCAATTGGTACCAACAACTACTAATTTCCAACACATCATTGCAAGTGTGTGTGGCTTATGCATTTAAAACAAAAGCAAAACAACAACTACTAATTTCTAACACATAGCTACAAGTGTGTGTGGCTACTATATTAAAGGCAAAGGCAATATATGAGCATACATATAAATAAAAGAGATCGACATAATTTTGATTGTTTCCGCTGAGAAATGCATCAATGGGAAAGAAGATGTTTTTGTTTGTTTTGTTTTCTGGCTACAGTTTGGGCAAATGAAGCTCGTTTTGGATGAAATAAACTATCAATGGAAAGGAAATTTGATGATATTTTGTATGAAAGGTCTTTGGGAGTACAGTACCAATCTTTTGAGAGTAGAATACAAATACAAAAGCCTAGTATAGCAAAGTCTCAGTAGGGTCACCCTTCCTGGGGAAACCCTTCATACAAAAAGGCAAACCGATCAGAACGATTTGCACTTAAAAGAAAGCTGTGTAAGAGAGCATATAAAACATAAACGCATAAACAGTGTGGAGCGAAATTTCATAGGTTATTTAAGGAAGTTGGAAGTTGATGAAACTGATGAGAGACGAATTAGTAAACGAAAGTAGTGGTAGTAGTAGAATGGACTTGTGCTATTTTTAATGGTAAACGTTCAAACTAGTCTAAGTCTGCATTTTTAATGACAGAAATCGCCGCAGCCACAAATTATTTTTTTTTGGAAAAAATAGCATTTTCCGTGATCTTCAGAAAACAAAAAAAAAAAACTTCTATTATATAAAAAATAAATTGTTGCGCTTTGTTTGTTGGTTTATTTGTTTGTTTGTCTGTTCAGTATAGACTCCAAAACGGCTGAAATGATTTTCATGAAATTTTCACAAATGGTAGAGATTGGGCCCCCGGCGAAAATAGGGTACTAGATTTTTTGATATCCGAAGGGAGTGCGGACCCTCCCCCATACCCCAATTTTCTAAAACGCCAGATCTCGGAGACAGGTGCACCGATTTAAGCGAAGCCACCTTATGGTATCCCAAAAACACGAAATTGGTATAAAATTTGTGGGTCCAACACGGGGGGACGCCCCATCCCAAAATCCATCTTTATCGATTGGAACAATATGGGTATCAAATGAAAGGTATTTAAGAGAAGAGTACGAACTTGATATATACAAATTGCGCCCAAAGTGTTCGGGGGGCCCCCACCCCAAAAAGTACCCCCAACAGGACTCTTTCACCGCTTTGGGCAATATGGGTATCAAATGAAAGGTATTAAAAAGTAGAGTACAAATATGACATAAAGAAATATGACATAAAATTTTTGGGTCCAATAACACGGGGAGACGCCCCATCCCAAAATCCACCCAGGCGGACATGTTTACCGATTGGAACAATATGGGTATCAAATGAAAGGTATTTAAGAGAACAGTACAAATTTTATATACAAATTGCGCCCAAAGTGTTCTGGGGGGTTCCCACACCTCAAAAAGAACCCCCAACAGGACTCTTTCACCGCTTTGGGCAATATGGGTATCAAATGAAAGGTATTTAAAAGTGGAGTACAAATGGGACATAAGAATATATCCCTTGGTGTCTGAGGGGCCAACCCCCATATCCACCCCCCCCCCCCCCCACGGACATATTTACCGGTTGGGACAATATGGGTATCAAACAAAAGGTATTTAAGAGTAAAGTACGAACTTGGTATACAAATTTCGCCCGAAGTGTACGGGGGCGCCCCCACCCCCAAATAACCCCCCAAGAGAACTCTTTTTACCGCTTTGGGCAATATGGGCATCGAATGAAAGGTATTTAAAAGTAGAGTACAAATCTGACATAAAAATTTATTCCTTGGTGTCTGAGAGGCCTCCCCACCCCCCAAAACCCCCCGTAGGCCATATTTACCAATTGAGACAATATGGATATAAAATGAAAGCTATTTCAAAGTAGAGTAAGAAACTGAAATAAAAATATATTCCTAGGTGTCTGAGAGGCCTCCCCACCCCCACAACTAGCCAGCAGGGCTTATTTACCAATTGGGACAATATGGATATCAAATGAAAGGTGTTTGGAAGTTGAGTGCACATCTGTTATAAGAATTTGGTCCAAGGTGTCTATGGGGCCTCCCCAATCCCAAAATCCCTTAAACGGGCGTGAATGTCCAACATTACAAAATGGGTATCAAATGAAAGGTTTTAGGGAGTTGACTACGAATCTGGTATACATATTTGGAATAGAGTCCGGTGTCGGTCCAGCCACTGAATACCCTTTAATAGGACGTGTAGTTCGAGAGAAATAATATGTGAATAAAAAGAAAGGTCTGTGTCAGTAGAGTTCGAATCTAATGTTGATATAAGAATTCAAGAATCTGGGTTACGTCCAGCCGTTCAGCAGGATATGTGTATCGCGACAATAGAGGACTCAAATTAATTGTCTTTGGGGTTTTAGCGTCAGGACGAGCGACCCTCTTCTCCCAATAAAAAAAAAACACCAAACTGTCATGTAGGTCGACCGAGAATATATTGTACTCAATTGAAAGGGCGTATTAGAGGACAATCCACCTCCTTCTATCCTATCCAAAAAAAGCAACTAAAAATAATATATGAAGGCCGATCAGGATAGAATAGGACAGCAAGGTAGTAGGACAAGGTCTTTGGTAGTAGAGTACACTTTTTACCCACAAATTGGGATAGAAACAGGAGGACCCAAGTGGTAGTGGTAGCTTTGAAATATGATTTTGAATGTAGATAACCAAAACTACACCCTGAACACCTTGATAGCCACCTTCAAAAGGCTTGCCATTATGGGGCCAAACAAATTTGTACTCTAGCATGATGCTGATATTGTTTCAGTGTCCACCCCTTTCAAATCGGCCATATCTGCCTACTATGGCAATAAGGGGCACAAATGATAGATATTTGAAAGTAGAATAAGAAATTGATATCCAATTTGAGGCCAAGTGTTTGGAGTCGTCTCACCCCATAAACTCCCCCTAAACCAATGGCAATTCGGGCTCAAAAAAAGAAATTTGAGAGTAGAGCACGATGCTGATATTTTTTCAGGGTTAAGCCGTACCAGCACCCCAAACATAACTTATTTCCTTCCAGTGTCAGTATAGGGCTCAGATAAAATAAGAGGGCGCAGCAGAGCGGGCCCTGTCCAGCTAGTCTTATATATAAAATTCAATTTGTGAACGGCTGAACCCATTACCTTGAAATTTTCACAGATTATGTAGATTGGTCTGGAAGGAACCATAGGCTATATAATTTTTTTGTATCGGGAGGGGGGCGGACCCTTCCCCTTACCCCAACAGTACTACCCAAAGATAAAAGTGCACCGATCGGGACAATATGGGATTCAAATGAAAGGTGTTCAAGAGTAGAGTACAAATTTCATCATAAAAGTTGGATCCAAGTATCTGGGGGCCGCCTTAGCCCCAAAACCCCTTAAAATAGGTTTATTTGACGATCATGACAAGATGGGACTCAAATGAAAGGTATTCGGAAGTAGATTACGAATATGGTCAGGAAGTAGGGATAGACTTTATAATTTATTGATAACGGAAGGGGGCGGACCCTCCACCGTTACCCCAAAAACACCACTCAAAATCAAAAGTGGACCGATAAGGACAATACGGGTATTAAATGAAAAGTATGCGGGAGTATATAACGAATCTGCCAAAAAAAAAATGCATGTCGAAATATAGGGGGTCACCCCACCCCCGCAAAAATGCCCAAAATGGGCACATTAGCCAATCACGGATATATGGGACTCGGTTTGATTGTTCCGTATAGACTGAAAAACGGCCGAATCGATTTTCTCGAAATGTTCGCATTTTGTGCAGGTTGGTCTGGAAGGAAACATAGGCTATATAGTTTTTCGGTATCGGAAGGGGGACGGACCCTCCCCCATATGCCAAAAAAAAACCCAAAATCGAAAGTGGACCAAGCGGAACAACATAGGTATCAAATGAAAGGTATTGGAGAGTAGAACACGAATATGGTATTAAAATTTGAGGCTTAGTACCCATTGGGCCGACCCAACCCCAAAACTCCCCCAAACAGACATATTGGACGTTCATTTCAATATGGGGCTCAAATGAAAGGTATTCGGGAGTAGATATAGGGGGTCACGCCACCCCTCAAAAACGCCATTAGATCCATTATGACTATATGATACATGGCTGAACCGATTTTCTTAAAATGTTCATAGATTGTGTACGTTTGTCTGGAAGGAAACATAAGCTATACAATTTTTAGATATCGGGTGGAGGCGGACCCTCCCCGTACCCCAAAATGCCACCCATATCCGAAAGTGGTCCGATGGGCACAATAAGGGTATTAAATAAAAGGTATTGGAGACCAAAAAAACGAATATGGTATTAAAATTTGGGTCCAAGTACCCAGCGGGCCCCCAACCACAAAACTCCTCTAAACAGATATATTCGAAGTTCATATCAATATGGGACTCAAATGAAAAGTATTAGGCAGTAGATTACAAATATGGCATAAAACATTAGGTCCAAGTAATGGGAGGTCGCCCACCCCCAAACACCCCCAAATGGGCATATTAGTCAACCATGGCTATATGGGACTCAAATGAAAGGTATTTGGGAGTAGATTACATTAAAATTTGCGTTCAAGTTCAGGTGGCGCTTTTCCTCCTAAAGATACGTCAAATGGGCTATTTGACCCATTATGACAATATGGGACTCAAATGAAAGGTATTGGAGAGTAGAAAACGAATTTGATATTCAATTTTGGAGCCAAGTGTTTTGGGGTACGCCCTAAAGCACTCCCTAAACTGAACTTCATTTCCGTAGGGAATAAAGAACGAATTTTATATCTATTTTCAGTAAAAAGTGCCGGTGGCCGCCCCAGCCCCAAAGCACCCTTCAAACGGTTCACATTTACTGGCCATATGGGGCTCAAATTAAAGGGATTTGGAAGTGCAGCACGAATTTGATATCCATATGTGAGTTGAAATGTCTGAGGTCCCTCCATCCCTCCCCTAAAAAGCATTTTTTATAACCCTAGTTTTTAAAAACACCAGGAACCCAGCAGGGGCAAACTTCTCACACATCAATGAGTGCTTTCCGATTCAAGTTTAAACTCAATGATAAGGGACCTTTTTCATAACCGAGTCTGAACGTCGTCCCGGCACCTCTTTGGGGAAAGCTAATAAAAGACCATGCATGACATTGTACCTCGCAATTGTCGCCAACATTAAGAGGGTATAACCACCGCTTTGTCCGATGTTCTCGCCAGGATTCGAACGCGTTCAGCGTCATAGGCTACAATGGCATGAATTCGATATCCACATTCAGGGCGAAGTGTCTCTACCCTAAAAAGATATTAGAGAGTTAAAGAAGGCGCAGCGGAGCGGGTCCGGTTTGGCTAGGAAATGTTTTGAAAATATTTTCTTTTTTATACAATTGGATATTGTCCGGCTGCAGACCATAGGGTAATCTGTTTCTATTACAAATAGAAATAAGTAAAACCGTGCTAAGTTCGGCCGGGCCGAATCTTACATACCCTCCACCATGGATCGCATTTGCCGAGTTCTTCTCCCGGCATCTCTTCATAGGCATAAAAGGATATAAGAAAAGATTTGCTCTGCTGTTATTATATTATTACATGTTGGAGACCTATGTAAAATGTCAGCCAATTCGAATAAGAATTGCGCCCTTTGGGGGCTCAAGAAGTAGAATAGAGAGATCGATTTATATGGGAGCTGTATCGGGCTATAAACCGATTCAGATCATAATAAACACGTATGTTGATGGTCATGAGAGGATCCGTAGCACATAATTTCAGGCAAATCGGATAAGAATTGCGCACTCTAGAGGCTCAAGAAGTCAAGACCCAAGATCGGTTTATATGGCAGCTATATCAGGTTATGGACCGATTTGAACCATACATGGCACATTTATTGGATATCATAACAAAACACGTCGTGCAAAATTTCATCCCAATCGGATAAGAATTGCGCAGTCTAGAGGCTCAAGAAGTCAAGACCCAAGATCGGTTTATATGGCAGCTATATCAGGTTATGGACCGATTTGAACCATACATGGCACATTTATTGGATATCATAACAAAACACGTCGTGCAAAATTTCTTTCCAATCGGGTAAGCAAAAATATTTTCAAGCATTTCTCGATTTTTTGAAAATATTCTTATTTTTGTTGCACAAATCGCTGCAGCCGAAAATAAAGGGTGATTTTTTTGAGGTTAGGATTTTCATGCATTAGTATTTGGCAGATCACGTGGGATTTCAGACTGGTGTCAAAGAGAAAGATGCTCAGTATGCTTTGACATTTTATCATGAATAGACTTACTAACGAGCAACGCTTGCAAATCATTGAATTTTATTACCAAAATCAGTGTTCGGTTCGAAATGTGTTCAAATTTTGACAAATTTTGTTCAGCGATGAGGCTCATTTCTGGTTGAATGGCTACGTAAATAAGCAAAATTGCCGCATTTGGAGTGAAGAGCAACCAGAAGCCGTTCAAGAACTGCCCATGCATCCCGAAAAATGCACTGTTTGGTGTGGTTTGTACGCTGGTGGAATCATTGGACCGTATTTTTTCAAAGATGCTGTTGGACGCAACGTTACGGTGAATGAACACATTTCGAACCGAACACAGATTTTGGTAATAAAATTCAATGATTTGCAAGCGTTGCTCGTTAGTAAGTCTATTCATGATGAAATGTCAAAGCATACTGAGCATCTTTCTCTTTGACACCATGTCTGAAATCCCACGTGATCTGTCAAATACTAATGCATGAAAATCCTAACCTCAAAAAAATCACCCTTTACTAGATTTTTGTTGACATGTCAGAAAGCGCCGCAAGCCAAAAATATTTTCAAAAATAGCGCAACTTTTGTGACATAGGTATTGTAATTTTTTTTTTTGGACATATCAGAAAGCGCAGCTTGCAAAAAATTTTTTAAAAATTGCCCGGTTTTTTGTAATTTTTTTTAACGGGTCAGGAAGCTTTGCAGACATGTTAGAAAACGTCCGAGGCAAAAATATTTTTAAGAAGTAAACGCGCGTTAAGTTCCGCCTGGGCAAGTCTTATATACCCTCCCCCTTGGATCGCATTTGTCAAATTTTTTGCCCGGTATCTCTTAATGGATAATAATTGCTGTGCTAATGGAGCTTTATCAGGTTATGGACCGATTCGGACCATACATAGTTCGGATATTGGAGACCATAGTAGAAGTCATTGTGCTAAACTTGGCACGCTTTTACTTGTTTTAAACTCAATTAAATGTTTAACTGTAATTCATAACACCCTGTTTGTTTCCAGCATATGACCGTACTTTTCTACTCACCTTTGAGTTTTAGAACAAACAAAAGAACGTCAAAGTGGCAACACTTAAGACGTCAAATTCAAATTGCTTGTCTGCAAGATTTTGTTCCTGTTAAGCAAATTTCGAACTGGGTTTTTTTTTTTATTTTTTATAATTTTTCTATAATTTTTCTTTATTGCTTACATGCATAATTCTTTTTTCAGCTCTTAAGTAAAAGCGTGCTAAGTTCGGCCGGTTCGAATTTTGGGAACCCACCACCATGGATTTTGCAAAAAATTTTTAAAACAAACTAAATTTAGTTGAGGGGGGATCATTTTATACTACATACCAAACTTCTGTCTAACCAGAAAAAAAATAAGGCTTCTAGAAACCAAACAAGGATAATCGAGGGACTGGTTTATATGGGAGCTATATCGAGTTATAGACTGATTCATACCGTATTTGGGGCAGTTGTTGGAAGTAGTAACAGAAAACCGCATGCAAGTTTTCACCCAAATCGAACAGAAATTGCGGCTTGTAAGGTCTCAAGAAGTAAAATCGGCTGATCGGTTTATATGGGAACTATACCAGATTATAGACCGATTTGAGCCTTACTTTGCACAGTTGTTGGAAGTCATAACAGAACATTATGCTCTAAATTTTAGCTTAATTGGACAAAAATTATGGCTTCCAGCGGCTCAAGAAGTTAAATCGGTAAATCGGTTTACATGGGTGCTATATCAGGTTATGGACCGCTTTGGACCGAACTTGGCACATTTATAGAAAGTCGTAACAGAACACTATCTGCAAAATTTTAGCCCAATCGGACAAAAATTGTGGCTTCCAAGTCAAATCGGGGGATCGGGTTATATGGGAGCTGTATCCACATCTGAACCGATATAGCCCATTTGCAATCCCCAACGATCTACATAATAAAAAGTAAGTACCAGTGCTAAATTTCAAGCGACTAGCTTAACGCGTTCGACCGCTAACGCGATTTCGCAGACGGACGGATGGAATGTCGAGACCATTAAGAATTAATATACTTTGTGGGATCTAAGATGAATATTTCATGGTGTTACAAACGGAATGACCATAGGATGGTGATGGGTGTATACTACCATCACCCATCACCATAGGATAGAAATTAAAATGTTTATACCCTCCACCATAGGATGGGGGCATACTAATTTCGTCATTCTGTTTTTATACCCTCCACCATAGGATGGGGGTATACTAATTTCGTCATTCTGTTTGTAACACCTTGAAATATGCGTCTGAGATCCCATAAAGTATATATATTCTTGATCGTCATGTCATTTTAAGTCGATCTAGCAATGTCCGTCCGTCTGTCTGTCCGTCCATCTGTCCGTCTGTCGCACGCTGACTTTCGAAGGAGTAAAGCTAGCCGCTTGAAATTTTGCATAAATACTGTTTATAAGTGTAGGTCGGTTGGGATTGTAAATGGGCCAAATCGGTCCATGTTTTGATATAGCTGCCATATAAACCGATCTTGGGTCTTGACTTCTTGAGCCTCCAGAGGCCGCAATTATTATCCGATTTGACTGAAATTTTGCACGTAGTGTTTTGTTATGACTTCCAATAACTGTACTAACCTGATATAGCTGCCATATAAACCGATCTGGGATCTCGACTTCTTGAGCTTCTAGAGGGCGCAATTCTCATCCGATTTGGAAGAAATTTTGTACAACAATTTCTTTCATGACCTTCAACATACGTGCTAAATATGGTCTGAATCGATCAATAGCTTGATACAGCTCCCATATAAACCAATCTTCCGATTTTGCTTCTTGAGCCCCTACACGGCGCAATTCTTATCCGACTGAACTGAAATATTACACAATGACTTCTACAATGTTCAGCATTCATTTCTGGTCCGAATCGGACTATAACTTGATATAAAGAGATACCGTTCATAGAACTCGACAAATGCGATCCATGGTGGAGGGTGTATAAGATTCGGCCCGGCCGAACTTAGCACGCTCTTACTTGTTATTTTTATATCTACCACCGAAGAAGGGTGGTATGTTAATTTTCTCATTCCGTTTGCAGCATATCGAAATATTCATTTCTGAGCCTATAAAGTATATATCTCGCTATTCATCCATCCGTCGCACAGTGGGAGAAAATCCTAAACCAGTAGAGATATTGTAGACCTCAAGCGTACTTTTTTTTAGGGATTTTCAAGCACTATCCAGTAAAAAAAATTTAAATCAGGCCATAAATAAAGATTTGCCATATCGAACAATTTTTCGAAATACCGAGGTGACCAAATTTAGAGTCCTGCCAAAAGGCGCCCGGACAACCTAGTGCCTTGAAATTTTGCACACAATCTCGTTATTACCTCAGCTCTAAGCATTTGAAATTTCAGAGAATTTCTCCAAGGCTGAAACTAATATAACGATGTTCAGAGAAGCTGTGGCCATCCAACACTTATCAGACGCATATTTCTGCGCTTATATTTTTCGATACAAAGGTAGTATTTAGTACCTCCTGCCTGTTTCTGGTAATAAAGGTCGGTTTATCCCCTTTATTACAAATCGCCAGATTGCAACTTATAGTATATTGAATAAGCAGCTCACCCCTTTCGTTGACATCCGAACTTCCCCATATCTGGTTGTGTGCATTAGTATCACTTCCTACAATGAGGCTCTTCTTCCCTACAGTAAAGGCTTTAACCAGAAACTTAAGGCTTGGAGGCAGCATCTTTAAATCGTGTGCCATATATAGGGAAGCTAGCCAGTAATGAGACTTATTTATCTCAAGGCTGGCTACTGCTGAATCTTCAGTGCTTAGCGACGGAAGAAGAAAAACATTTAGACTACTCTTCGCAAGAATACAGGCTCTGTATCTCCCATTCCCCGTACCCTTGAATTGTTTAAATCCCGGAATTCCTAGTCCACGAACCATTACTCCACACACTCATGGTTCCTGGATATTCCACCACTGTTGCGTTAGCCTCGTCTTCTGAGTGCGACAGGAGTTCATCCTCACAAGATTCGTTAGATCTTGTTATGATGAGCTTCAGTACGCATCCAGGGGCAGGTGAGATAGCAGTGGAATCAATCTTCCTCAAGACATTGGATACTTGGACACTTTTAGATGCTTCGCTAGCTGCTGCTGTCTAAGTACTTTTGGAGTTCCGTCCTTCTCCGCTGGCGCACACTTTGAGCCCAATCTAAACGGATGACTCATCCACACAGGGCTCGTCGGGTCCCGTTTCAATACCTTCCCCCTCCTGTTTCGATTGTGGCAGGGGGATTCTCAGTTCCCTGCAATCCGCTAGACTTTGGAGATGTGGTCGTTAGTTCCTCAGGCAAGTGTTCAGTAACCTGAGCATTATCCAAAAAAAAAAAGAATTTTGAAAGTCGGAACACAAATAAATGTATGGCTTCCCGAACAAATTTTTGATAAGCCGAGGTAACCAACTTTAGGGGTCTGCCAAGAGGCGCACCACCTAGGGCCTTGAAATTTTGCACAAGATCGCGATAACACCTCAACTTTCAACATTTCAATTCAAAGAGTTATTTTTATCCGTTCTCAAATAACATATTTTTTACTAGTTTTTTTCCATTTTTTCCCACTGTGCCACGCCTCTCAGTTGGATGGTGTCTGTTAGCCGCGAAAACCGGGCAATGACATGGGAAATGCTCCAACGTCTCGTAGGCCTATGTGTCTCGTTATGATACCGAAAGTTATACTAACCTCCTTCTTTTTCTTTCAGTAATAGCCTCGTCTTTTCGCGATGGGTATCTTTCCATAGTAATTTAGTCGTCCTACCGACCTTTTCATTGCTCCACTCATTTCAACTGCGACAGCGTAGACCCGAATGGATTCGGGTTAACCAAGTTTATTGACGGCAGTCCTTGGGCCTTCACTGCCAAATCGTCTGCTCTTTCATTCCCTCTTACTCCGCTATGGCCAGGCACCCAAACGATGTGGATATTGCCATCCTCAGCGAAGGCGTTAATATCCTTCTTACTGTTCGTGACATTACCGTCCTGGTTGTTATTGTCCTGATGGAGAGTTTACTATCGGTAAAGATGATCACACTCCACGTCTTCGCGTGAACACCACACTGTATTATGGTCAGGCAGATGAAAACAGTTCTCAGTCCCTGGGTTCTCAATGTAGACGCCCAGGCCCACTCTGTCCTCCAGCTTTGATCCATCTCTGTAGCATGATCTTCCATATGACTATACCAGAGTTCCATTAATCCAAGACTGTGCCTCTGTCAGCAGTGTCTCGCACTCGACCTCAAGTGTAATCTCAGCTATCCTACCGGAAACCTCTTCTAACCTATGAGGGTTTCCGTCGCCTCAATTATACGGCAATGGTATGACTTGCCTCTATCCCCTATTCATTATCCCATTGCCTTAAGTCTTATAGGCGCTATACATTCTGCTGAATGTATTGTCCGCTCTGCACTCGCAGCTCATATTTTGTATGGGTGGATCCTCCTTAGAGCTTAGCACACGTTCAAAAATCCGCTCGGCAACCAGATCCATCACTTGGGACCATTGCTATATCGGAGATCTGATTTTGTTTCCAGCTTCCGTAGAAGGCTTGTCTGATGTCGCAATATGAGGATCATTTCCTATCCTAGTATTCCCAATACTTTTCAGCGACCATCTTCCCCTTCCGTGATGGCTGTGGCGTCGTTTTGGAAGTCACAGTTCTCCTTGAAGACTCAAGGGCCGTGCGCGCTCCTTCGTTTCTGTTCCGACTTTGTCCCCTCCCCAGGACAATGTCTGGAATCTCCATTGAGGGAGGACTAACTTGGTTTTCTCAGAGTACTCGGAAGCGGGAAGCTCTTTCACTTTTTCAACGTTTTAACAGTGTTATGCTCTACGGGAGATCAGATTCTTTTTCCAGCTTCGTTAGAAGTGTTTGTCTGATATCTCAATATGAGGATCTTTTCCTATCCTAGTATTTCCAATCTTGAAAAAGACAACCTTGGTCCCGTAGAACGTATTGGCTTTAGTCTAAGCCAAACTTGTCGCAGAGACTTGACCAAGGCACACCATAAGAAGAGTTCCTTCCTCTTTCTCCTCCCTGTGGAAGGCCTTTAGTCTAAGCCAAACTTGTCGCATGGACTTGACCAAGGCACACCATAAGAAGAGTTCTTTCCTCTTTCTCCTCCCTGTGAAAGGGGACTCTTTTTTCTCCGCGACCAAACCTTGGTTTTGCTTACACCCTGCTTTCCGTCGCAAATTTGCTACCCCATCCCTTAATGAAGACCATCGTATTTGTAAGCTGGGGGATGTCCATCTTTCGCAACAGGTCGAGCTTTGCGCTCTCCCGGTAAGTGTGGATACGAGCTTTTTCACGCTATCAATACATTATGCTAACGCAAAGCGTAGCGTCAATATGTCCCCCCTATGCTCGCAGATCATAATTTGTATGGGTGGACCCTTTTCAGAGTTCAACACATGTTCGAAAATCCGCTCGGCAACCAGATCCACCACTTGGGATCAATGATCTGGTGGAACCCTACCTAATGCACTGCTTTATAGGTCAGCTCGTCTCTGTTGCGATTTTTTGGCAATCTGTCCTCCTTACCCTTTTCAGCGACCATATTTCCCTACCGTGGTGGCAGTGGCGTCTTTTTTTTTTTTTTTTTTATTTTTTTTTTTATTTATTTGATAAAAATGTAATGATAGTACAACAAGCATTACTTATAAATTACAGTACTATCCGATATATGTCAATAACTAATAGTTTCACAAAAATAATACTATTACATAGGTATTTAAGTATAAACAAAGAAATTAATGATTAAAGAATTATACAGAAGATAAATAATTATTAGTGTAATTTGATGTATATATTAATAAATGTGAGCTAATATTTAAAGGGTCAAAATTAAATTACTTCCTAAGTGAGATGATGTTTTAGCTTAAGTTTAAAGTTCTTTTCATTAGGACTATTTCTTAAATTGATTGGGAGGGCGTTCCAGAGACGAATGGTGTAAACAAAAAATTGTCTGTCACATACCAAGTAGTTACTTTGCGGTGGAACCATGCAATTGGTTCGTGAAGATCGTGAGATTTCCAACCGGTCGTAAAGATATTTGGGTTCATGTGTATAAATTAAGCGATGCATGAAAGTCAGTGCACGAAATTTCAAAAAATTTTCAAATTCCATCCCATAAAACTGTCTAGAAGCCGATGATATACTATCCGCACGTCTGATACTATAAACAAATCGTGTAATGTCATTCGAAACTACTTTTAATTTACGCTTATGGACGTAGTCACATTCTGCGTATATCTCACAACAATACAAAAGTTTAGGTAGTAAATAGGCATGAGCAATTGCGTGACGCACACTGAATGGAATATATTGGTGAATAGACCAAAGAGTCCGTAACATACCATAAATCTGTCCTATAGCCAACTCAATATGCCTATTCCAGGACAGAGTATTGTCAAATAATACCCCTAAATTCCTTGCAGTCTGCACATACTCTATGGTCTTGTCACCTAAGGCAAGCCTAGGCAAAGACAATGTATCTATAGACTTTCTCGAGATAACAATGCACTTCGTCTTATCAGGATTCAACTTCAAGCCATTCTTGGTTGCCCAATCACTGATGGCAATTAACTGCAAATTAATCCACGCCACATATGACCTTGTATCACTCGTCCTGCAAGAGAAACACAATTGCACATCATCAGCGTATATGTGCATGTCATATCCATCAGGTATGCTTGCAATATCATTGACATATAATGAAAATAATAGTGGTCCCAGCACAGAACCCTGAGGAATACCACGAGTAAGCTCCAAGAAATCAGACATCATACCGTTAGAGTAAACAGCCTGTGTGCGCCTGTCCAGATATGATGCAATAAACCGAACTGCTGTGTCGTCAAAATTAAACAAGGTTGTAAGTTTAGATGCCAATATCGTGTGATCCACGGAATCGAATGCCTTAGAGTGGTCTAATAGGACAAGAAAGCTTACGTGGTTATCATTGATATTGCGTCTAATATTTTCGACTACATCAATAAGTGCAGTCGTACAACTACGGCGTTTACGAAACCCAGATTGCCTATCTGATAAAAGGAAATTCCTGTTTAAAAATGTATTTATCTGATCATACACAATATTCTCAAATGCCTTAGACAAGAATGGCAAGATCGCAATTGGTCTAAAATCATTATTGGACTTAGGTACCGGAATAACCTTTGCCCTCTTCCAGCCACTGGGAAAGATCGATGACAGAAGTATATAGTTAAATATATGTGTAATAAATGGTAAAAGATTCGGTAATATTGGTTTCAGAAAGCTAGGGTCAATACCATCGACACCTGTGGCATTGGATTTTATCCTCAAAATTGACTCCAGAACGTCACATTGATCAACAAGTCGAAATCTGAATTGCTCGTCAATGCCATTCACGTCAGTCTGCAATCCGCCCAAGTAAACATTACCTTGCGCAAACGGTACATTAATGGCCAAAAATTGCCGGTTCATATCATCGAGTTCGGGTTTGGAAAGATTCGCATCTTCGCCAGTCTTCTTTCCAATTCCGATACCAATGTCTCTGATCACGCCCCATTTTTGCCTGCAAGTGACAGCAGAGTTGTACCTTTCACCATAGAACGACATCTTGTTCTCCCGGATCTCCTTTACAACCTGATTCCTGAGTGTTCTATATTCGTCATGGAGTCTTTCAGTCCTGAACCTCTTCCACCTACTGTAAGCCCGATTTCTTTTAGAAATCAATTCAGTCACTCGTCCGGTTATCCAGGGCTGCTGCCTTGATTTGACAACCCTACGTTTCAAAGGCACGTATCTCTCGTAGAGGCGGATCACATTCTCTTCAAGAAATCTTACTTTCTCGTTCACATCCACGTAGTGGTATATCGCACTCCATTCCACTGAGAGCAGATCCGTCAGTAAGTTCTCGTTGTCTACATGTCTAAAGTCTCTATACCAAATAGTTTTATCCTCGTATTCCATAGTAAAATTATAATTTAAGAAAATAATGTCATGCCTGGAGAAACAACTAGCAGAAAGTTGGTCATAAAGCAGCACCTTATCCACTGACCCAACAAGAAAAAGATCCAATAGAGTCTCAGATGTATTTGTATAATGAGTTGGAGTATCCGAATTAACAGAATGTAAGCCATATGTATTAAAGTCACTAATCAAGTTATTATCTAAAAGCAAATTCGAGTTGAAATCACCTGTGATGATAATTTCATTGAACGACATAGAAACCTCATGTATTTTCTCCATCAGTTCATCCGTGCGAACCAATTTATTCGGCCTATAGACATTACCGATCAAAAGCGTTTTATTGTCTCTTCCGACTGAAATAAATATATATTCCATATTATCCTGCGGGTCTGAAACAAGTCGTATCCTAGAAGCAATACCATTCCTAACATATATGGCCACACCCCCTGCATGTCCTTGTCTATCAACCCGGTATAAATAGTAACCATCAAGCTTAGCCAATTCGTCAGGCATGTCGCTTCTGAACCATGTCTCGGTCACGCATATAAAATCAACATTGGATCCGACAAAAATAAAGCGAAATTCATCAATCTTCTTTAGTAGGCTCTGGGCATTCAAATGTATTATATTCATACCATTTTTCATTTTAGCCAAAACTCTAATCATGGCATGCAAATTATCTCTGGAACTCCTGTTATTACTATTAGCACTCATCATTGAATGCATAATTAACGATCATCTCACCTAGACTGAAAAAATATTTAATGAGGAAATGGTCAGCATTAGAAGTGACAAAGCGCGTATGAAATAAAATATATAATGCACAAATTGTCAATAAACATAGTGTTGCATTGTTTAAATAATAGGAAATGTATGTATCTTTTAAATTAAACACAAATATAAAACAATATTGATCAAAGCCTGAATTAGCGAAAAAGTCTATTTAGTTCCTCAAAAGTTCTAATGCATAAAGGTTCATCTGAATCATGTATTTTTATATAAACTATTCCACGTAATGTATAAACTGCCTTAATTCTATTCTCCTTTTTGATTTTTAATGCCGATGAAAAGATTTTATGATTGAAAGGCGTGAGGTTTTCATTGATGTAGAAAGGCACATCTCCATCAATACCAATTTGTTGAAGTTTCAAATGTCCTTTTATATTCCGCTTATACTCAGCGACTACTTTAAGTAGAAAGTTTTTTTCATATGGCGTTTGTAATTTAGCTACAATGGCTCCATCTTTTATGCCACGTATATTCTTTATATTTCTTACGCGATATATTGAAATAAGGTGTATATTGGATATATTGAGATACTTGCATATATTGTCAAAAATAACTGGCAGATTTTCGTTTTCATACTCTGGTATACCATTAATACGCACATCGTTGGCTACAATCAAATTCTCTTGTTGTAAGAGGCGCAAGTTTAAATCGTTGACAGCCGATTTTAAGTTAGCATTCTCGATACTTGCCAATTCAAGTTTCTCTATTCGCTCTTCAAAACTAGAGATTTTTGTAGTCAGTTTATCAATGACTGATTTGAATTCATTTTTTAACTCGTTTTTTACCTCTTGAATAATGTCATGTTTAACGTAACTTAACCGATTATTCATTTCATTTAGAATACGTTGCTCCATTTTTTCCATCAAAAATTGTATTTCTTCGTGCTGTTTGTCAAACCTTTTTTGAATAATATTTATAATTCGAGTTGGTGACTCATAGCTTGCCAGCTTCGGGGTTTTAGAAAGGTTTTCACTTAGAGGGTCATGCAGCTCCCTCAGGCGTTTTGGGGCTAAAATAAGTGAATCCCTAGGCTTAGCAGAGGTTGATGGTGATGGTGATGTTGTGTGATCCATTGTGATGAATTCGACGTTTTTTGCGTTCATACGTTGTTACGTTACGGTTTTACGTAGTTGAACTAACCGATGATCTGTTCCCACTATTTCCCAGTATATTCGTTGGAGGGGATCAGCTGATGATGTTTATATTTGTAGTTTTCGTGAAGTTATACGTCCCACTCTCACAGTTTGAGTGCAAAATAATAGTGTTTTGTTATGAAATAAATTAAATTACCATAAAATTAAATTGATGTTTAATCACACGGGCTGCGTGGTAACAGGACAACTCGATCAATACGTGTAGTAACATAAAAAATTCAAGGATTAGGCCAGGTCCGTGATGTTTCTGGGGTGTATTTTTCGGTAAAAAACTGTGTTGACGAGAGCACCAGCAAAAACACGTACTTGCCTATCCAATTGCGCAGCAATTAACTTCATTAACTTTTTGGCAGTCACAGACCTTCTTGAAGACTGAGGCGCCATGAGCGCTTTCTTCGTTCCTGTTCCGACTTTGTCTTCCTCCGCAGTACACTGTCTGAAGTCTCCATTGAGGGAGGACTGGCTTGGTCTTCTCAGAGTGCTTGAAAGTGGGAAGCTCTTTTCCTTTTTTAGCGTTCTAACAGTGTTACGCTCTTCGGAATATCTGTTTTATGTAGAAGTGCTTAGAATGCCAGTCCTATCCCTACCAACATACTGCACTTTCACCCGATTGCTCTGTCGGTGCATGCTCCTCAGTCTCCTTTGACGTGCGCCGGATTGCTTTTACGGTCTTCTTGTGAGCTTAGCAAAGCCCTTGCTCACTATCCCCTTATCCCGCTGTCCACCTTTACTTAAAGGCTGGGGATCTGGCTCGGGATAGCTGTGAACACCACACAGGCTGGAGCTTTGAAGTCCGATCTGTGTGGTGTTCATTGCTGCGATCTACCAAGCGCGTCCATATACAGAATAGCTGAAACGGCAGCCGCGGTTATTCAGCAGTATGAAGCGGAGAGTATTAGTGAGAGGCCGGGCAGCACCGGCTCTTGCATAAATACTGAGTGCCTATGGTGCTAGGAGGCCACCGTAACGCAGATGTTACCATGTTCGCCTATGACACTGAACACCGGGGTTCGAATCCTGGCGAGAACATCATAAAGTATGTTTCAGCGGTGGTTATCCCCTCCTAATGCCGGAGACATTCGTGAGATGCTTTGCCATGTAGAAACTTGTCGCAATGCGGCACGCCTTTCAGATTCGGCTTTAAAAAGGACACCCCTTATCATTGAGCCTAAACTTGAATCGGACTGAACTCATTGATATGTGAAAAGTTTGCCCATGTTCCTTAGTGGAATTTTCATGGGCAGAACTTGCATTTGCTCATGATGCTCGATATGACAAGGCGAGTTACTGCAGCCTTTAAATAACCAATGGCCACCCTGTTCCCGATCGCTCAGGTCCTTTGAAACGGAATGAGCTTGCTCACCTACAGCAGCTTGACGAGCATCGCCACCTTCACATACAAATGTGGTAACAACAACAACAAAGGCTGGGAATAAACTACGCATCCCTCTGGTTTATCTGTCTCTTTCACATTCGTTAGTCTGACGCCTGGTTGTGCGGTTGAAGCATTACTCTCGGCTGCAGGTGCCAAGGCACCACAACAAACAAATGCTACGGTCTGGTTATACCACCGGAGCTTTTGGGTTTTTGGAGCCCATTTAGAGCCTATTTCAGAAAGGCTTAAAAATTTTTTCGTAATAGGTAGTACTCGTACCTGTTCCGAAATGCAGATATTTTTTGAGGAGCGAAATAAAAACACATGTAAGGTTTATTAGTAATCGACTAATTTTAATAGTTTTTTAAACGCGTCCTTTATGTTTTGATTAATGATTTTGAAAAAAAAAAACACATTCCGATTAATAAACTTGTTCGCATATATGCACGTGTTGGCATCATTCAAATTTCCCTTTCCATTTCAATACGGCCGAAAAACGGATGCTTCAATTTATTGCCAAGCAACGCCACAGATGTCAGTTGATGTTATGCCAATGCACGAATGCGAGTGTGTGTCAAGTCCTTTACGCAAACACTCACTCGAACGCACACACACACACACACACTCGCACAGAGCAAACAAATAACCACTAACCCAAAATAAAATGTCAAAATAGTGCAAAATAGAAATGAGGATGAACGAAGGGTGAAGGTGTGAACCAACGAAACACATTGGAAAGTTAACAAAAGGGAATAGGGAAAAATAACAGAAATTCTTTTGGAGATTTCTAAAACTTTTACTGTTGGCTCTCTACATCAATATCTCTCTCCTTTTTTAGAAAACACTCTCTCGCAGGCATTCCGCTGAAATGTGTGATGCTCACTGAGTGTGTGCGTGTGTGTGTGGCCAAAGTTTAATGACTGTTGAATGTCTAGCACGAGGGGGTTGTTATGCCCAAATCAAACAAAGAGAAGATGACTTTGGTGAGGGTGTTGGTTGGGTGTCGGTGGGGAGCACCCAAAACAAGGGAAGAGATTAAGCGATTCTCACTTGTGTCCTGTGGAGACTTCTTGGAAGTAGTGATGCTTTGCCAAGAGTGCGAGAGCAACTCGCAGAGAGCCGAAGAGAGTTTGTGGGGCTTTCAGAGTGGTAAAATTTTTTTGCCAGACTTTCATACAAAGATGCCTGACAACAAATCAGTCGCTGATAGCAGCCTCACATAGACGGGTCAATACCAAAAAACTAAAGCAACCGATGTTGAGCGTGTCAGGGTACGGTCGTAACGAGGAAAAAATTGTATCAGCAAAACAGAAGAAATAAAAATACTTTTCTAGAGTTCAGTTCACTTGAAAGTGGCAGTGCAAAAAAGAAGGGAAATAATCGCAAATGGTCGCATAAAGAAAGTAAAAGTTACTTGCGTGAAAAGTGATGTTTTCGGGTAGAATAATTGCACAAAAAATAGCCTAAAGTAGGCTATACAAAGTGGCTGATATCAAATTCTTTGCTTTAGAATGTGAGTGCGTGTGTATGAGTGTGTGCGTAAGTGTAAGTGTATGCGAGTGCGTATGTGCCAGTGTGAGTGCGTTCACACAAACGTTTTGAATGTTTAAGGTTATTGTTATGTATAGCAAAGTGGCGGCTGCTGAGTCTGTGACGTAAAAATAAAACAGAAACCAACAGTACTACCACCACCAACAACATAAGCAGCGAACAGCATCACCACTACTATTGCCAACACCAACATCACCACCACTAAGACGACGACGACGACGACGTCTACCATCACAACCATCGTCATCGTCACCAGCGCCATTGCCAATACCAACCAGCCAACGCCATCTCCAGTGCCATCGTATCTAAGTCAACGAAGTTTTTTTTTTTTGTAACCAGAACACGGCAAACAACAAAAATAGTGATGAACAACAACAAAACATTGCCAAGAGTTCATTCAATTAAGGCAATTATACGTGTGAAGTTTCATATTCCCAGCCACCATACACAGCCACATGTAAAGGCTGGGCAATTTTACAAAGTCTTAAAAAAGTGAAGTATACTTTTTGGAGCAAACGAAAATCACAGCATACTTTTAAGGTTTTTTCGTGTTTGTGTTGTAGAAAACAAAAAAACCTTGTTCATGTCCCATTGAAAGTGAAAATTTCTTTGTATCGATTAAATAATCATATTTTGTGTGAGCAAAAAAGCGGAGAAAGCACAAAAAGAGAAAATTGAGTTTTGAGACGACAACACGTGTAACTGACGCCAAGTAATTGTCAGCCATTTAAAAAAAAATTACAGATTTAAGTTTTTGAAGTGTCGCAAAAAAAAGTATAGCAAAAGAAAAATACCATATAAAAAAAAAATAATTTAGATATTTAGAAAAATTTAAAAAAAAAAAATTTTAAATAAAAAAAGTCGAGAAAATTATTTCAAAACAATTATTTCGAAAATTCTTAATTGCCAGCCTGTGTTTAAGGCTCAGCAATATAATACACATATAAATAAATATAACTAAGTCAACAAAATTGAAAGCATACTCTTAGGGGCTTAGTGCTAAGAGGTTAAATGAGAGCAATATTAAATTCCAAAGAATAAAAAAAGGGGCAAAGAATCCAAAGCATACTTTGTGGTTGCCCGGAGCAGAACAAAAGAAACAAACGATGAAGTTTTTGTTGGTAGTTTCTTTTCTTTTGTGACAGTTGAATAGAGATCAACTAGTGTGAATGAAATACGACGAAGTAGAATAATTCATGTGAAGTAGTGTCAACGAGTTCTCTTGCAATGGAAGCTGCACGGGCACAATACCTACCTACTTATAACTAAGCGGGCTTTATAAAGGTAAATCTAAAGAAAAAAACAAATGCTTATGGCGCAATGCTAAAATACAAAAAAAAAAACTGAAGAGTTTTATGCAAAATGTTGGGGAATTTTTTGTAAAGAATTTTTATAGCCACCATCATAGAATGGGGGGTATAATGAGTTCTTCATTTCGTTTGCAACATGTTGAAATACCATCTTTCGACTAAATGAAGTATGAAAATTCTTGTTCGCTCTAAAATTTTAAGAAAATTAAGGGATGTCATTGGATCTGTCCGTCCGAAAGTCTGTAAATGGTTATCTCAAAAATTTGCCATGAACATTCCATTAAGAATCTCCCGGTTTATGGACGATTTCAATAACTTTGCAAATTATATTCCAGATAGGACCATATTTGGATATACATAGCAGCTGTGCAGACCGATCTGGCGATGATAAAATATTGATAAAATATTCATTGCTTAACTAATTTCGACGAAACCCGGTTAGGTAAGGTTAGTTTGAAAAGAGTGTGCGGATATGAATCTGCCCTAAGCCAGTAATCGGCTTGTTGTTCACTCTAAATACTAGAAGGTAACCTCGAAAAAGAAACCGGATAAGTAATACATATATCCATGGTGTTGAGTATCCAAAGTTCAGCCTTGACAAATTCAATTCGTGTTTATTTGTGTGATTTACATTTTCAGTCAATTTCCGGTGTTTAGCATAAAAATTAACGGTGTTATCGGGAAAACTCTCAAAAATAAGGAAGTGCAAAGTTGTGAAAATTTATTTATTTTTGTTGGTATTTTGAAAACTTCACTCGATGGCGTGGTCGAAGCAAGGACATTTTTTCGATCTTCAAAAAAATCACGCAAATCGGTTCATTATATAAAAAGTTATAGCCAGAATGTTAGAGAGATGAACGGTGGTCAAATTTGACACCCCGTGCTGCACGAGCCACTTACATGCATTTACCGAAAGCCTATGCCCTCCTGTACAAATGTCTAAAACATTTTGTACGCCCTGAACAATAGACTATAAATTGTGGCGTTACAACTACTGGGGTCCCTAGCGATGTCATTCTTCAGAGATGACAATCGATATGTTCTTCTATCGAAGGATTAAGGAACATTGGTGAAACTTCGCCCAAATAGTGAGTGCTAACCTATTCAAATATTAACTCAAACTTTATGTGCCTCCTTGGCTACACCTCTTCATGGAGCAGTTTCCTATAGCTGTATACCACACAAATGTCGCACAGTGGGATAGAATCGAAAAAAACTAGTAAAAATATGTCATTTGAGAACAGATAGGGATAACACTTTGGAAAACGAAATGGTTAAAGGTGGGGTGCTTGCCCTCAAGGCCCTAGGTGGTACGGGCGTTGACAAGCCCCTAAAGTTGGTCACCTCGTCGTTTCGAAAAATTTTTCGGGGTGCCAAATCTTCATTTATGATCCGATTTTCAAAATTCTTTTTTTTCTGGATAGTGCTCAAAAATCCCTATCAAATAATCGTCTTGAAGTATAAAATATATTTTTTGTTTTTGTTGTTGAAATTTTGATCAAGATAGGCTTCGATGGCGTAGTTAAGTTTGGCTAGGTCCAATCTTGGTTGTAGGGCATAATTTTATTCTACATACCAAACTTCTGTCATACCAGCAAAAATTAAAGCTTCGTGGAACTAAACAAGGATGATCAAGAGATCGGTTTACATGGGAGCTAGTCAAAATCGGCTTATATGGGAGCTATATCAGGTTATACACCGATTTAGATCATACTCGGCATAGTTGTTGGAAGTCATAACAGAGCACTACATGTAAAATTTCAGCCAAATCGGAAAAAATTGCGGCTTGTAAGGACTCAAGAAACCAAATCAGGAGATCGGTTTTTGGGAGCTATATCAGGTTATAGACCGATTTGAACCGTCCGGGAGCTATATCAGGTTATAGACCGATTTGAACCGCACTCGGCATAGTTGTTAGAATAATAAAACACTACATGCAAAAATTCAGTAAAATCGGACAAAAATTGCGGCTTCCAGGGGCTCAAGAAGTCAAATCGGGAGATCGGTTTATATGGGAGCTATATCTAAATCTGAACCGAAATGGCCCATTTGCAATCCCCAACGATCTACATCGACGTCTATCGTGATTTCGACAGACGGACGGACGGATATGGCTTGATCGACTCAGAACGTCGAGACGATCAAGAATATATGTACTTTATGGGGTCTCAGACAAATATTTCGAGGTGTTACAAACGGAATGACTAGATTAGTATACCCCCATCTTATAGTGGTGGGTATAAAAATGTGAAAAAGTGTTTTTTTGCCTTTTTTTGTCAAAACAATTATTTTCATTGATTAGACTTTATTGAAAAAAAATTGCCTAAATGCCTTAACTTTTTCATCTTCTTTTGCACAGAGGACATATTGTAGATGTTTTTTATATGAAGTTTGAGCCAGATATGTGAACTTATGCGGATGCAATACCCATTTCAAAATAGGCAATTTTTTATAAAAAAAAATGGAAAAACCTCTGAGTTCCCAAAATACAAAACCGAGATTCCCAATTCGGGCTAATGTTTTTTATACCCACCAGCATAGGATAGGGGGTATATTCATTTAGTCATTTCGTTTGTAACATATCGAAATATCCATTTCCGACCCTACAAAGTATATAAATATCGGATCGTTGTAAAACTCAAAGACGATTTAACGATGTCCGTGCGTCTGTCCGTCCGTGTCCGTCAGTTTTAATCAGCGTACAGTCTTTAAAAATTAAGATATTGAGTTGAAATTTTGCACAGACTCGTATTTCTTCTATACGCAGGTTATGTTCTTAAATGGGCCACATCGGACTATATTTGGATATAGCTGCCATATAAACCGATCTGGCGATTTAGGGTCATTAGCCTATAACAGTCGCATTTATTACCTGATTTTGCTGAAATTTGGAACAGTGAGTTGTGTCAAGACTCTCAACATCTGTTATGAATATGGTCCAGATCGGGCTATATTTAGATATATCTGCCATAGAGACCTCTCTTTAGTTTTAGGGTCTAAAAACGGACCATAAAAGGCGCATTTATTCTTCGATTTTGCCACTACGGCCATACACCTAAGCAGTAATCGGCTTGCTGTGCGCTCTTATTACAAAATAAGTAACCTCAAAAAAGAAAATCTTAGTTAGGAATTCCGTGCTACTTACAAAATCCCTTATTGTTTTCCATGTCACTTCCTTATGTTGGTTCATGTTTTGTTAGAGTTGGTTCATGTTTTCTTAGACGCGAAAGCCGGGCAATGTCAAAGGAAATGCTCCAACGTCGCATCATCTTCCCCGCATGCTTTATACATGCTATCACTCGCCTCACCGATTTTACATAAGGGAGCTTGTAGTCCTATGTGTGCCGCCATGATACCAATAGCAATACTTTCTTCCTTTCAGTAATAGCCTCGTCTTCTAACGATCTGGATCCCCCCATAGGATTTTCGCCGTCCTACCGACCGTTTCGCTGTTCCACAATGCTGCATGCGCATTCGCCGCCCACTCCCCAAACTCGGATTGCGTCGACCCGAAAGGCTTCGGCTTAAACAAGTTTATTGACAGCAGACCTCTGGCCTTCACCGCCAAATCATCTGCCCTTTCATTTCCCCTTACTCCGTTATGGCCCGGCACCCAAACCATGGGGATTTTGCCATCCTCAGAGAAGGCATTACTCTCTTTCTTACACTGCAAGACTGTTCGTGACCCTACCGTAGCAGCACACCACTTCACGCATTCCGTGATCGCCCGGATCTTCCCCTGCAGGACCGTATTATGGTCTGACAGTCTAAAACAGATCTCAATCCCTGGGTTCGCAATGACCCACTCTGTCCTCTAGCTTTGATCCATACATGTAACATGATCTTCCAGAAGGCAATACTAGGGTTCCGTCAATCCACGACTGTGCCGCTGGCAGCAGTGCCTCGCAATCGACCTCTAGGTTCATCACAGGTATCCGATCGGAAACCTCTTCCCTTGCTTCCAGGTTTCCTATCGTCGCCTCGATTATACCGCGATGGTATGAGCTGCTCCCATCCTCAATCCATTCTCCCATCGCCTTAAGTCTCAAAGCTGCAGTGGCTGCCTCACATTAAATCTGTATGTCAATGGGTCGGATATCTAGAATAGTCTACAGTGCCCTAGTGGACTTGGTCCTCATCACTCCGCCTGTGCCAAGACAATGTGAACCTGTTGTATGGTCCTTATTTTGCACTTAAACCTCTAACAGACGCATTTATTGCTGGGTTTTGTTGAATCTCCGAAAAGTGAGTTTTATTAGGCCCGTCGATATCCGAACCAAAAATGGTCCTGATCAGAAAATATTGGGATATAGCTGTCATATAGACCGATCTGCCGATTATGGGCCTTAGGCTTATAACAGACGTATTTATTACCCGACTTAGCTGAAATTCGGAAAAGTGAGTTGCATTAAGACTCCCAACTTCTGTCCCGAAAATGGTTTAGACCGGGCTATATTTACATATAGCTGCCAAAGAGATCAATCTTCAGCTTTAGGGCCTAAAGACCATAAAAGGCGAATTTATTCTCCGATTTGGTGAAATGTGAAACAGGGAGCTTCTTTTAAACTCCTGGGTCCGAACTTGGTCCCGAAAGTGGGTATCAATTTCGTGCTTTACTCCCAAATACCTTTTATTTAAGCCCATTTTGCCATAGCAGGTAAATATGTGGGTATATACAATATATGAGTGGTCCCCCAGGCACTTAGCCCTAAAAAACTATCAGCACCGCTGAAAGTTGGTATAAATTTCGTGCTCTCCTCACCAATACCTTTCATTTGAGTCCCATATATCCATGTTCGGTAAATAAGTACGATTAAGGGGTGTTTTGGTGATTGGGGTGGTCCTCCAAGCACTTAGGGACCACCCATCGTGTTCTACTCTCAAATATAATTTGTTTGAACCACATATTGGGGAGTTTATGTGATGAGACGTCCCCCAAACACTTGGCCCCAAAAATGGATATCAAATTCGTTATCTAATTTCAAATAAATTTCATTTGAGCCCTTCATTGCAATAATCAGCAAATATGACCGGTTTGGGGGTGAGCCCTTAAAACTATTAACATCACGCTTCACTCTCTTTTAACCCCAAATTGCCATGGTGAGCAAAACATACATCGTATTTGGGGGGTTGTTAAGGGGGTGGGACGTCCCCTAGACAGCTAGTCCCGAATGTTGATATCAGATTCATACTCTACTCCCAAATACTTTTGGTCCCCATATTTCACTAGTCAGCAAACATGTCCGGTTTGGGATATGTTTTTGGGTTTGGGGAGGCCACTCGGCGACTTGGTCCTAAAAATATATGTGATATTCGTATTCTACTATAAAATACCTTTTATTTAAGCCTCATATCGCTATGGTCGGTAAATGTTTCCTCTTTGCGGGTGCATTAGGGGAGGGGTGGCCCTATAGATACTTTTTACCGAATGTTGATATCAGAATCGTGCTCTACTTCCAAAGACTTTTCATTTGAGCCACGTATTGTCGGTAAATTTTTACTCTTTGGGGTTTTTTTGGGGGAGGGGTACCACCCCCCAAGCACTTGGTACCACATTTAGTAAGGGGGACCCCCAGAAACTTGGTTCCGAAAGTGGAATCAATGTCGTGCTCAACTCTCCACTACCTTTCATTTGAGCCCAATATTGCCATGGTCGGCAAATATCTAGATTTAGGGGCATTATGGGGGTGGGGTGGTTCCCTAAACACTTAACTCCATATTTGAATATCAGATTCGTTTATCACTCTCACATACCTTTCTTTTGAGTTCCATATTGTCGTGATTGGTCTATAAATATTTTTGGTGGGTTTTGTGGCTGGGGCGGTACGTAGGGGGCAATTTTGACTCGACTCCGACTCTAGGCAACACTTGGCCCCGGAATCGACTTTGGACACTCAAAAATGCTATACTTTATACCCACCACTGACGAATGGGGGTGATACCCAACCTTGGTAATATGGGTATCAAATGAAAGTAATTAGCGAGTAGATTACGAATATGTAAGAACAAAAAACTTAAACTTGGACCTGGGAATGACCTTCAGGATTTTGAGAATTTTGGACCCTCTTTAACATTAGGCAATATTGGAACCAATTGAAGGCTATTAAAGAGTAGACTACGGCGCTTTTTTCCAATTTTAATGTTTATCCAAAATTTAGGATTAGGTGGGGGATGATGATGAGTATGGACCATCACATCGTGGTTGTAAATGAAGCCCACATTATATATACTCCTGAGGGCATTAAAATGTGATTGATGGGTAGCTGCAACGACAATGCCCTCGAAGGAGCATTTTGGATCACTAGGGGATCGAGGGTCCTTTGCTCTAAAAACGGACTTCAGAATCTCGTTTCTGGGTTCAGAACGAGGGGTGCGCCCTATAAAGTGCATTTTCCCATTTGTCCCTAAATATCGTCACATCGTTTGTAACACCTCGAAACATTTGTAATTAATATTCTCAATAGCCAAGATAGCCTTACCGCATGAAATTTATTTTTAAAAACACTTAAATTGTTTCTAATGACATAAATTCAATGAAAGGTTTTCTAAAGACAACATTTCAATGAATTTTTTAAAACAATATTTCCACGAAATTTTTCTAGAGCTAAAATTTCAATGACAAAATTTAAACATAAAATTCTACCGAAATTTTTCATAAAGACAAGATTTTAAAAAGAATTTTTCTAAAGACTAAATTTTAAAGAATTTTTTTTTAATATAATAAATTTTTTTATTCTATTGCGCTTGTGAATCAAGTCGTCTTTATGAGCCCTGTTCAAATTCAGATGTGTGCTTTACAATCTACTCAAGTTGGGATGGTTGTAAAGCACCACGATCTATTTTGTCCGGAGTCGGAGTCGAGGTAATTTATTCGACTCCGACTTCGGAGCCCTGGTCCCGAGAGAGGTTGAGAACCTTGACTCCCGGTACATGCCGCATTTTTAGCGTTAGTGTCGAGATTCGAGAAAATCACGACTCAAAAGACACTCACGACTCACGAGACGCACACGACTCACGGACCGCCGCGACTCACGAGACACTAATGAGAAATTCACGACTAATGTTTAAACCACCATAGATTCTGCAATAAATTTATACAAAATAAATTTTGTTGAAAGGTATAATTTTATTTTATTCTACATGCCTCTAGGATCCGATCAAGGATGATCGAGAGACCGGTTTACATGGAAGCTTTTCAGGTTATGGACTGATTTATACCGTACTTGGAACAGTTGTTAGAGATCATTACATAACACCACATGCAAAATTTCAGCCAAATCGACACAAATTTTGATCCGTTTAAGAAGTCAAATCGGGAGATCGGTTTATATGGCAGCTATATCAGGTTATAGACCGAGTCGAACCGTTCTTAGCACAGTTGTTGGAAATCATAACAGAACATTACATGGAAAATTTCAGATCAGTCGGACAAAAATTGCGGCTTCCAGGGGCTCAAGAAGTCAAATTGGGATATCGGTTTTATGGGAGCTATATCAGGTTATAGACCGATGTGGAACATACTTAGCACATTTGTTGGAAGTCATAACAGAACACGGCATGCAAAATTTCAGCCAAATCGGGCAAAAATTGCGTCTTCCAGGGGCTCAAGAAGTCAAATCGGGAGATCGGTTTATATGGGAGCTATATCTAAATGTGAAACGATATGGCCCATTTGCAATGTCTAACGACCCACATCAAAAAATAAGTATCTGTGGAAAATTTCAAGCGGCTAACTTTACTTGTTTTTGTCTTGTGAGTGTTTTGTGAGTCGTGCTTTTCTCCTTAGATTCCGTTGGGTTCCGCGCCTTCGGGGCTGCAGTTGACATTTGTGACTTTGCCATGGGAAATTGGGAAGGTCATTTATAGGCTCAAAGAGCACATATGCGAATGTCTCTCCTACTCGCCCTATCATTCAGGGGATGCTCAACAGCCCGACCATTGAGTAACCCAACGAATGTCTTCGGATTAGTCACCGTTACGTAGCCAAAAGTGGCTGAGATTCTATCCAGTGTTGGCGTTTTGGGTAGGTTCCTACCTAAATTGGTAAATTGGTAGGCTAAATTAATTGTTGGTAGGTTGTGCACTTATAAGAACAAAATGTTACATCTGGTGATGTGTTTATATGGCCCTTATATTGAAACACCTTTTACACCAGACCATACTCGACACTGGTAGTCAGAAGTCTGTCTGTGTCTCACTCGCCGTTTGCAACATGGAGCTATCTATCTGTTCTACCAAAGCCATGTTGTACTTTTAATTGATTTCTTGGAGAGATTATTATTGTCTCTGGAAGAAAAATGTGTAAAAGTGGTCGCCTATGCAGATGACGTGGCCGTTGGGTTAAGGAAAGATTCCCGCTATTCTTAGAGATATACTTCCGGAGCCCACGTGTGGCAGCGACGTGACCTACCGAAAGTGGTCTAGGCGTAAATCTGTCTAAGATGGAAGTTGTTTTTTCGGCTGGAGATACAAGTTTCCCACAGTGGCACCTGTCTCCAAAATACGTAGGTGTTTTGATCGACAGGAAATTGAAACTTCAAACCAAAAATTTTGGACGGGGCAAGAAAGGCAACCATTGAATTTCCTATTAAGAATGCAAAAGACATTTTTATGTAAAAAAATTTTGAATTTAGTTTACTGTTAAACCTATGATGAGAGAGGAGAAAATCGTAAGCCCGGTCAAAGTCCTTTATTTAAAATGCAAAAGGCATTTTTATGTAGAAAAATTTTGACTTAAAACTTTTTATACCCACCACTATAGGATGGGGGTATAATAATCTAGTCATTCCGTTTGTAACACCTCGAAATATTGATCTACGACCCTATAAAGTACATATATGCTTGATCGTCTCGACATTCTGAGTCGAACTAACCATGTGCGCCCCTCCGTCCGTCTGTGGAAATCACGATAGCGTTCGAAAGCGTAAGGCTAGTCCCTTGAAAGTTTGCACAGTTACTTAATATTCATGTAGGTCGTTGAGGATTGCAAATGGGTCACACCGGTTCAGATTTAGATATATTGGGTTGCCCAAAAATTTTTCATATAGTCGGCGTTGACAAATTTTTTCACAGCTTGTGACTCTGTAATTGCATTCTTTCTTCTGTCAGTTATCAGCTGTTACTTTTAGCTTGCTTTAGAAAAAAAGTGTAAAAAAAGTGTATTTGATTAAAGTTCATTCTAAGTTTTATTAAAAATGCATTTACTTTCTTTAAAAAAATCCGCAATTACTTTTTGGGCAACCCAATAGTAACTATGTAAACCAATCTTCCGATTTGACTTCTTGAGCCCCTGGATGACGCAATTTTCATTTGAAATTTTGCACGCAATGTTCCGTTATGACTTTCAACAACTGTACCAAGTATGGTCCGAATCGGTCCATAACCAGATATAGCCCCTATATAAACGGATCTCCTGATTTGACTTTAAATTATTTTCAACAACTTTGTCAAGTATGGTCAAAATCGGTCTATGACCTGATATAGCTCCCATATAAACCGATCTCCGATCTGATTTCTTGAGCCCTTACAAGCAGCAAGTTTTGTCCGATTTGGATGAAATTTAGCATGTGGTGTTTTGTTAAGACTTCCAATAACTTTGCCAAATACGGTCCAAATATAACCTGATACAGCCCCTATGTGGACCGGTCGCTCGATTGTCCTTGTTCGGTTCCTAGAAGCTTTAATTTTTGCTGGTTTGAGAGAAGTTTGATATGTAGAATAAATTAATGCCTTTCAACAAAATTTATTTTGTATAGAAATTTATTATATATTTTTAGCAGAATCCATGTTGGTGGGTTCCCAAGATTCGGCCCGGCCGAACTTAGCACGCTTTTACTTGTTCTAAATAAAAATGGCCTTTGCATTCCAAAGAGGGGGAAATTAATGGGCCTTCGTCCGGGCTTAGTATTCTCTCCTGCCTTATAGGTTCAAGAGTATAATAAAGTGAACATTCTTCTGAATAAAAAAGGGCTATTGCATTCCAAAGAGGGGGAAATTAACCGACCTTCGGCCGGGCTAAAGATTTTCTCCTCCCTCATAGGTCCAAAAGTTAAAGGTTAGGTTGAAAAAGGGTGCGAATATTAATCCGCGCTATGGTACTATGGGCATATATTTTAGCCAGTAATCGGATTGTTGTACGCTCTAAATAAGTAACCTCGAAAAAGAAAATCCAAGTTAGGAATTCCATGCTACTTACAAAATCCTTAATTGTTTTCCATACCAAGATCCTTTGTTGGTCCATGTCTGGTATTGCGTCCGCATCTAAGTACAGGTGTCTGTTGGTCGCGAAGCCGGCCAATGACATAGGAAATTCTCCAACGTCTCATCATCTTCCCCACATGCTACCACTTGCCGCACCGATTTTTCATAAGTGAGCTCGCAGTCCTATGTGCCCCGTTATGATACCGAAAGCTGAACTGATCTCCTTCTTACTTCCTTTCAGTAATAGCCTCGATTTCTTATGATATGGATCTCCCCATAGGATGTTCGCCGTCCTACCGACCGTTTCGCTATTCCAGGGCGTTCTTAGCCCACGCCCTTAACTCAGACTGCGTCCATCCATAATGCTTCGGGTTAAACAAGTTTATTGACGGCAGTCCTCTGGCCTTCACTGCCAAATCGTCTGCTTTTTCATTCCCCTTTACTCCGCTATGGTCCGGCACCCAAACTATGCGGATCGTGCCATCCTCAGAGAAGGAGTTAATCTCCTTCTTACACTCCAAGACTGTTCGTGGCCTTACCGTTCTGGTATTATTGCCCATGATGGCTAGTTTACTGTCCGTAAAGATGTTCATACTCGACGACTTCGCATGAAAACCACACCACCACAGGCATTCTTCGGCCTGCAGAATCGTATTATGGCTAGGCAGTCTAAAACAGATCTCAGTCCCTGGGTTCTCAATGTAGACCACAGGCCCATTCTGTCCTCTAGCTTTGACCCATCCGTATATCATGATCTTCTAGATGGCAATACTAGGTTTCCGTCAATCCAAGACTGTACCGATGATTGGCTATGTCTACAAACAAACCCAAAACTCTTTACCAATAATATTTATAGAAACTATTGGAGGCCACCATAGCGCAGAGGTTAGCATGTCCGCCTATGACGCTGAACGCCTGGGTTCGAATCCTGGCGAGACCATCAGAAAAAAAATTTTCTGTGGTGGTTTTCCCCTCCTAATGGTACTATGCCATGTAAAACTTCTCTCCAAAGAGGTGTCGCACTGCGGCACGCTGTTCGGACTCGGCTATAAAAAGGAGATCCCTTATCATTGAGCTTAAACTTGAATCGGACTGCACTCATTGATATGTGAGAAGTTTGCCCCTGTTCCTTAGTGGAATGTTCAAGGGCAAAATTTGCATTTTTGCATTTGCGTTAAGAAAAAATCTTATTTTGTTCTAAGCATTTAAAGTAAGAATTTTTTTGTCCACACAAACAAACAACCAAGTGTTCACAAAGAACTACCGCTCGCTCTCTCTCTCTCTCTCTCTGAAAAGTAACAAGTAAATTCCTTAATTTCCTCCGGAACTTAATAAATTTCCGCTAAAACATCAGAACTATTCTTAGAAGAGAAAGAAAAGGAACAAGGGAGAGAGAGAGTGAAAAAAATCCTAGAATAAACTATAATACAAGAGCCCGGGTTAAATGGGATTTATTTTTTCTGCAAAAAACAAAAATTACTAAAAAATTTCAGTTCACCATTTTTTTTTGGTTTATTGTTTTTGACTGGTCAGCTTCAACTTCTCTCTCCTGTTATTTTATCAAAAATACCCAAAAAAAGTAAAAGTTCATTAAAGAAGACCACACATTTGCACATAGACACATACATATGTACGCATCAATTGCACACAAACTGCTTTATAGAGAGAATAAAATACGTCCAAGAGAAAGAGCATCACAACAGTTAATAAAAAAAAAACAAAATTCAATTCGAACAAAATCGCTCGACCGTCCAATCCAATCTCCAAAAATTCCGAAAGACACGAACAACAAATGACGAAGAAGAAGAAGAATCGTTAACTTCCACAAAAAAGTAGCTTAAAAGCATAGAGAACAAGAGCACATCGCCGAAAAACACAACAACAGCAACAACAACTGAAAGGGAATTATAAATTCCAGTCACACATTACTTCCAAGGGATTCTACTTTACATCGCTGCCATAGTTATTATCTTTGTCTTCCACATTATACGGAGTATTGAGGGAAGTAAACTGTGGGGGAGTTGGGGGGAAAAAGTACGTACAACAAAGGCCAAAGGGAAAACCGAAAACATCATTCGAAATGAAGGCAAGTAAATCTCTCCCAATCTGCTGCCGCTCATATCAGCTGCTACCAATTATTTGTTACACACGTTTGCGGCTGCATGTGTTTGAGTATTTCTACTCGTATGGTATAAATGTGAGACAGTGTTGCCATATGCTGCGAACAAAAAGAATAATCAGGAAAAATACATTTTTGGGCCCTGAATTCCATGTTAGATTTTGAGGAAATTTTTTATATTTTTCAGTATTAGACCGCTTTTTTTTTAATGAGAAAAAACAAGTAAAAAGGCGTTCAGTTCGGCCAGGCCGAACTTTGGACACCCACCACCTTGGGTAAACATCCTTTTATCAAAATCCGGTGAAAAATGCATACATTAGGCCCCATAACAGCTATATCGGAATATGTTCCGATTTGGACCAAATACTAATAAGTACAAGTCATTGTTCCATTGTGTATAAAAAAATATTGGTATTTTTAGTAGCTATATCTAAAAATAAAAGCGATCTGAACCATATACGACACGGATGTCGTAAAGCCTAACAAAAGTCACTGTGTCAAACTTCTGTGAAATCGGATTATAAATGCGCCTTCTTTGGGGTCAAGACTTTAAATCGAGATATCGGTCTATATGGCAGCTATATCCAAATCTGGACCGATATGGGCCAAGTTTCAGAAAAATGTCGAAGAGCCTAACAAAAGTCACTGTGTAAAATTTCGGCGACATCGGACAATAAATGCGCCTCTCATGGCCCCAAAACCTAAAATCGAGAGATCGGTCTATATGGCAGCTATATGCAAATCTTGATCGATCTGAGCCAAATTGCAGAAATATATCGAGGAGCTTAACCTAACTCACTGTCCCAAATTTCGGCGACATCAGACAATAAATACACCTTTTATGGGCCTAAAGTCTTAAATTGAGAGATCGGTCTATATGGCAGCTATATCCATATCTGGAGCGATCTGGGCCAAATTAAGGTAGAATGTCAAAGGGCCTAACACAACCCACTGTCCCAAATTTCAGCAAAATCGGATAATAAATGTGGCTTTTATGGGCCTAAGACCCTAAATCGGCGGATCGGTCTATATGGCAGCTATATCCAAATCTGGAGCGATCTGGGCCAAGTTTCAGAAAAATGTCGAAGAGCCTAACAAAAGTCACTGTGTAAAATTTCAACGAAATCGGATAATAAATGTGGCTTTTAGGGGCCCTAAGACCGTAAATCGGTAGATCGGGCTATATGGAGGCTATATCAAAATATAGTCAGATCTTCGAACTTGACCTGCTTATGGACAAAAAAAGAATCTGTGCAAAGTTTCAGCTAAATATCTCTATTTTTAAAGACTGTAACGTGATTTCAACAGACAAACGGACGGACACGGCTAGATCGTCTTAGATTGTTATGCTGATCAAGAATATATATACTTTATAGAGTCGGAAATTGATATTTTGACGTATTGCAAACGGAATGGCAAAATGAATATACCCCCATCCTTCGTCGGTGGATATAATAATAGGTAAGGTTAGGTTAGTTTAGATTGAAAAATGGGTGCGAATCTTGATCCGCCCCATGCCACTATGAACATACATCGAAGCCAGCAATCGGCTTGTTGTGCGTTCTAAACAATGAAAAGTAACCTTGAGAAAGAAAATCTAAGTCAGGAATTCCATGCTACTTACAAAGTCCCTAATTATTTTGCATACCACGCCCCTGAGTTGGTTCATGTCAGGTATTTTGTCTCCACCTAAGTGCCGGTGTCTGTTAGCCGCGAAAGCAGGGCAATGACATAGGAAAAGCTCCAATGTCTCATCATCCTCCCACATGCCATCACTTGCCGCACCGATTTTGCATAAGTGAGCTCGTAGTCCTATGTGTCCCGTTATGATACCGACAGCTATACTGACCTCCTTCGTACTTCCTTTCAGTAATAGCCTCGTCTTCTCACGATTGGGTTCTCCCCATAGGATTTTTGCCGTCCTACCAACCGTTTAGCTGTACCACAGTGTTACAAGCGTTCGTCGCCCACGGACTGTCGTCGCCCTGAAAGGCTTTGGGTTAACCAAGTATATTGATGGCAGTCCTCTTACCCTCAGTGCCAAATCATCTGCCCTTTTAATCCTCCTTACTCCGATATGGCCTGGCACCTAAGCGATGTGGATAGTGCCATCCTCAGAGGAGGAGTTAATCTCTTTCTTACATTCCAAGACTGTTCGTGACCATATCGTCCTGGTTGTTATTGCTCTTATTACCATTTTACTGTCCGTAAAGATGTTCCCACTCGACGGCCTCGCGTTAGTACCACACCTCCTCACGCATTCCGTGATCGCCCGGATCTCCGCCTGTAGGACCGTATTATGGTCAGGCAATCTAAAACAGATGCCATTCCCTGGGTTTTCAATGTAGACCCCCAGTCCCACTCTGTCCCATAGCTTTGATCCATCGGTGTAACATGATCTTCCAGATGGCATTACTAGGGTTCCATCAATCCAAGAGTGTACCGTGGCAGCAGTGCCTCACATTCGACCTCAAAGTTCATCCCAGGTATCCGATCGGAAAGCTCTTCCCTTCCCTCCAAGTTTCCAATCGTCGCCTCGATTATACCGCGATGGTATGAGCTGCTCTTATCCTCAATCCATTCTCCCATCGCCTTAAATCTCATAGACTCCCTCAATATTCCGGAGGCTTATCGGATTTGGCGCTGGCTAATCTTGCGATGGTCAGAGAAAGAGTGTTCCAAGGAGACCCTCCAATCCTGAACCACATCGATCAGATTTTCTGAACATATCGTCACATGTAATACCTCCTCCCTAATCCTATTTAAAAAGGTAGCGGTGTTACCAATATTAAGTGTTAGTAGGTCGTTAGAATTCAAGAATTCTGCCAGGGCTTGGCCCCGCTTATTAGTGTTGATGCTACCCCACGCAATGTGGTGAGATTTCGCATCACACCCTATTAGTACCTCGTTTCCTGTCTGGTTTCCTTTCCTCACCAGCCGTTGCAGCTCCGACGTGCGTAGCGGTATCGGAGAGTCGAAAGGCAGATAAATTGATGCCAGGTATACTCCACCGTCTCTCTGTCTCACCACTGTTGCATCAGACGTTGAGAAATTTTTATGACAAATAACGCAGGTCCTCGGCCGAGTACCAGTGTTAGCATAGAATAATTGGTAGTTGATATGATTCAGTCCAGAAACTTTGTTCCAGGTCCTCCATGGCTCCTGAATTAAGGCAATATGAATCTTGCCCTTGCTGATTTTCTTCCTCAGAGCGTGTGTAGCAGTCTCGCTCCGGTGGAGATTTATCTGGATTACCTCAATCATTGGTCCTCCAGTAAATGGGTATCTTGGGAGTAGGTCTGCTCCTTAGACTGTATTGACTTTCCTGTCACTGCACTGCCTGATGTCATCGTTTCAGGTTCTTTGCCTAGTCTATTCTGCCGACTCTTGATACAATCGGTAATGGTTCCATCGTTAGGTCCCTGTTCGTTAGGCTGTATTAGGTTTCCATTCCCTGTACTGCCTGATGTTTCAATACTAGGATCTTTGCCTATCTTAGTCTTCCAAATCTTAAGTTTCTTGGGAGTAGGTGATCATCGGCTCCCCGTGCATTGGGTTGCATTGAGACTCCTGTTGCTGCGCTGCCAAATGTTTCAATATTAGGCTCTTTACCTATCCCAGTATTCCGAATCTTGAAGTCGGTGATGGGTCCGTCATCCGGTCCCTGTTTGTTAGGCTGTGTTGGGTCTCTCGCCACAGCACTGCATGATATTTTAGTATTAGGATCTTTGCTTATCCAAGTCTTTCCAATATTGAGAGAGGCGGTGATTGTCTCGTTGTCGGCCCCCCTGTTTGTTGGGCGGTGTTGAGTCACCTGCCACTGCAAGGCCTGATGTCTCAAAATGAGAATTTCTGTCTATCCTAGTCTTCCCAATCTTGAAAAACGGAGACTTGATCAATGCCAACTACAAGGCGAGTTTTTTCCTCCTTCTCCTCCCTGTGGGAGACCTTCCAAACCTTGATTTTGCTTGCCCAAGAATTCCAACATGCGTTCCGTCGCAAATATACTGCCCCATCTTTTGTTGAAGACCGTTGCCTTTGTGAGCTGGGGGATATCCATCTTTATCACCAGGTCGAGCTGCGTCAAGATGTCCCCTCTATACTCGCAGCTCATCAATTGTATGTGTGGACCACCCTTAGAGTTCAGCACATGTTCAAAAATCCGATCGTTAACCAGATCCTCCATTTGGGACGGATGATCTGGTGGAATCCTACCGGTTGCACAGCCGATATTGATGACTGGTCTTCCCAGAGTACTTGAAAGCGGGGAGCTCTTTTTCGAGATCTGTAATGCTCTTCGGGAGATCTGATTCTCTTTCCAGCATCCGTAGAAGTGCCTGGGACGGATGATCTGGTGGAATTTGGACGGATGATCTGGTGGAATCCTACCGGTTGCACAGCCGATATTGATGACTGGTCTTCCCAGAGTACTTGAAAGCGGGGAGCTCTTTTTCGAGATCTCTTATGCTCTTCGGGAGATCTGATTCTCTTTCCAGCTTCCATAGAAGTGCCTGAGACGGATGATCTGGTGGAATTTGGACGGATGATCTGGTGGAATTCTACCGATTGCACAGCCGATATTGATGACAGGTCTTCCCAGATTACTTGAAAGCGGGGAGCTCTTTTTCTTCTTCAGCATTTGAGCAGTGTTATGCTCTTCGGGAGATCTGATTCTCTTTCCAGCTTCCGTAGAAGTGTCTGGCATGTCAGTTCCATCTCTTCCAACCCTATTGCGCAGCCGCTACATACTCCTCTATCTACTTCCTCGTGCCACGGATCGCTTTCCCAGTACGCTTGTGAGCTAAGCAAAGCCATTGCTCACCTCTGCCGTCATTCCGCTGTCCTCATCTCTCGATTGGGCTGCGATGGCTGTTTCAATGACACTGTCGCTGTGTGAATCCGAGTCGGAAACGCCACCTTTTCTTAAAAGCTGGGGACCAACTGTGCATCCCTCTGGTTTCTCCGTCCCTTCCTCATTAATTAGTCTGACGACTAGTTGTGTGCTTGAATCATTACTCTCGACTACAGGTGCCAAGGCACCCACTCCTATAGGAGGGGAGGACAACACGCTGCGGTCTGATGCCACCACCGCAGATGTTGAGTCTTTGAAGTCCGACCAACTGTGCATCCCTCTGGTTTATCCGTCTCTTCTTCATTAATTAGTCTGAGGACTAGTTGTGGGCTTGAAGCATTACTCTCGACTAAATGTGCACCCACACCTATAGGAGGGGGGAGAACAACACGCTATTGTCTGACGCCACCACAGCAGATGTTGAGTCTTTGGAGTCCTACCAACTGTGCATACCTCTGGTCTATCCGTCTCTTCCTCATTAATTAGTCTGACAACTAGTTGTGCGCTTGAAGCATTACTCTCGACTAAATGTGCACCCACACCTATAGGAGGGGGGAGAACAACACGCTACTGTCTGACGCCACCACCGCAGGTGTTGAGTCTTTGGAGTCCATTTCTAGCCTACTCCAAAAGGCTTTACAATTTTTTCGTAATAGGTAGTACCTATTCCGAGATACGGATATATTTTTTTCTATGAGGAGCGAAAACACGTCCGCTCCACTCAACGGCTACAAACTTTTTTAAGCCCCTTTAGGGCAACAATTTAATGTTCTTGTTCTTCAGATCGACCTTACTTCCAATACGCTGAATGAATTACTTGCAGGTATAACAACGAGAAAAATTTGGTTTTTGGCTGCTTGATTGGCATACAAGGTTGTTTAATTGTCTCACCAAATTTTCATTGTCCAAAATTCAAATGGCAACTCTGATGAAAATCATCAGCAGGTTGTGTTCGTGGGACCATTTTCTCTCATCAAAAATGGATGCTACAACACGTTGTTGTACATTGTCCTCTTTCTTTCACCGATTGTTTCTGCTCCTTGTCTCATTTTCGACAACTTGTTAAAGTTCTTTTTCTTGTTTTATTTTTTCCCAACACACATCTATGCTTTCGTAACAAAAATACCACCATCACCATCACCGACACCATCAACGGTAGCTGTAACAAGAACAACAAGAGCAACAACAACACCAAAAACCAACGACAATACTAAGGACTATAACAAGAGAATAGCGAAGAAAAGAAAAATTCGTTAGCCTCCCTCGTTGCTGTTTGATGGCAAAGTGAAAAGTGATACCGTTACGCACACAAGTGTTCATAAGATAGAAGAGAGCACTTATGGCTGTGGCAGCATTCTCGTTGTTATCGTGTGGGTGGGTGTGTGTGTGTGTGTCTGTGTTGTATGGGGCTAGTAGCATCAACAATGTTTCTTTGTCCGTCTGTCTGTCTGTGTGTGTGTGTGTTTTTTTGATGAAAATCAGCGTAAAATGTAACATTGTTGTGATTTCTCTTTGCGATTGTATATCTCAGCATTCGTTGTTCATTTTCAGCGCTTGGTTTTTGTTGAATTTTGAAATTCTAGATTTGTGCATTTGTTAGTTGCCCATTCTCCTACTCTCTTAGTTTTTTTGTTGAAAACATAACACTATAGAAGTTTTATGCTAACGGCAGATTTTGCAAATTTTTTTTATCAAGGAGATTATTTCGTGTGATTAAAAATGCTATTCAATATCAAATTGAAATAATATTTTATATGTTAAGAGTCAGCGATAGACCAGAGTTTTGTTTAGACTAAAAAAAAGTTGAGATAACCTGCCAACACAGCTACCATAGCCCTTAAAGCTTATTTGAGGTGGATAATACCCTCCAATGCTTAAAATTTTCAATAGATACTTCTAGTTTATGTTCGATGGTCCAAATCGCTTAAAATTTGTATAAAGCTTCCATACAAAATTGTATTGCGATTTGGTTATTTGAGGCTCAACTTTTATTAAATTGGGGTGCAATATGGTATGTAGAATACACTCATAGAAAAAAGTCTGATGATAATAGCAAACACTGTCGGCTGACTGTTGGTAGTTAATTTTGTTCTGTTTTCTTTTTACTTTTACTGTCCACTGTTGTCTCTTTACTATTCAAGTGACAAATAGTGTTCTTGCAGTTAATGAATTGAACAAATGTACGCTTAGGTGTCCAAAAAGAGAATAAATGTTGGCACAGGCAATTTTAAGGAAGGTTTATATATAGGTTAGGTTAGGTTTGGATTAAGATTCCATACAAAATAGAACGTGGATTTGGTTATTTATAGCTCAACTTTTATTAAATTGGGGTGAAATGTCGGATGATAACAGCAAACACTCTCGGGTGACTGTTGGTAGTTAATTTTGTTCTGTTTTCTTTTCACTTTTACTGTCCACTGGTGTCTCTTTACTATCCAAGTGACCAAAAGTGTTCTTGCAGTTAATGCACTGAACAAATGTACGCTTAGGTGTCCAAAACGAGAATAAATGTTGGCACAGGAAAATTTAAGGAAGGTTTATATATAGGTTAGGATTAAGATTCCATACAAAATAGTACTTGGATTTGGTTATTTAAAGCTCAACTTTTATTAAATTAGGGTGAAATGTCCGATGATAACAGCAAATACTGTCAGCTGACTGATGGTAGTTAATATTGTTTAATGTTTCTTGTTTACTTTTACCGTTGGTGTCCTTTTACTATCCAAGTGACAAATAGTGTTCTTGCAGTTAATGCACAACAGGGATGTTAAGGTCCTGAACAGTCTTGCAGTGTAAGCAGGAGATGGCAAAATCCGCATCGTTTGGGTGCCGGGCCAAAACGAAGAAGAGAAATGAAAGAGCAGACGATTTGACGGTGACGGCCAAAGGACTGCCGTCAATAAACTTGGTTAACCCGAAGCCTTTTGGGTCGACGCAGTCCGAGCTAAGGGAGTGGGCAACGAATGCGCATGCAACATTGTGGAACTGTGAAACGGTCGGTAGGACGCCCCCTCAGGAATCCTATTGGCGGGGGTCCAGATCGTGAGAAGACGAGGCTACTACTGAAAGGAAGCAAGAAGGAGGTCAGTTTAGCTATTGGTATCATAACGGGACACATAGAACTACGCGCTTACTAATGTAAAATCGGTGCGGCAAGTGATAGTATTGGGTTGCCCAAAAAGTAATTGCGGATTTTTCATATAGTCGGCGTTGACAAATTTTTTCGCAGCTTGTGATTTGCGGGGAAGATGATGAGACATTGGAGCAATTCCTTTATCATTGCGTTGCTTTCGCGTCTAACAGATACCGGCACTAAGGTGGAGACACAATATCAGACATGAACCAACTTAGGGGAGTATTGAAAACAATTAAGGATTTTGTAAGTAGCACGGAATTCCTAACTTAAAAATTTCTTTTTAGAGGTTATTTTCTAGTTTTTAGAGAGCCCAACAAGCCGATTACTGGCTTAGGTGTATGTCCATAGTGGCATGGGGCGGATTAATATCTTCACCCTCTTTTCAACCTAACCTAGTGCATTGAACAAATGTACGCTTAGGTGTCCAAAAAGAGAATAAATGTTGGCACAGGCAAATTTAAGGAAGGCTTATATAAAGGTTAGGTTGGGTAAGGTTTAAGTGGCAGTCTGTCATCAGACTTACTTAGACGATTTCGTCCATTGTGATATCACAGGAACCGAAGAAGTTAGATGCCTTCTAGTTTCTACCGTTGAACCATTCAGAGCATTTTAAAAAGCCCAATAACTTGCGAATGTACACATTCGCTAAATCAAACAGGTTCTCAAAGAAATGAGAACCTTAAGTGAATCTCCTTGCGGGATACATACATAGAATTGCAAAATTTGCAATAAATTGCAAATTTTTGCCCATCAACATTGCACTAAGGAACAGGGGCAAACTTCTCACATATCAATGAGTGCAGTCCGATTCAAGTTTTAAGCTCAATGGTAAGGGTCCTCCTTTTTATAGCCAAGTCCAAACGCCGTGCCGCATTGCGATACCTCTTTGGAAAGAAGTTTTACATGGCATAGTACCTCACAAATGTTGCCAGCATTAGGAGGGGAAAACCACAGCGGAAAATTTTGTCTGATGGTCTCGCCAGGAATCGAACCCAGGCGTTCAGCGTCATTGACATGCTAATCTCTGCGCTACGGTGGCCTCCACACACACACACAGAGAAGGTGTTCTAAAGTCTTTTCTTTTTCGATGTCCTCACAGCTTCTGCAAAAGTTGTTGCTGGCAACCTTCAGTCTGTCAGCATGTTTTCCGATTAGGCAGTGACCTGTCATGACGGACACAATGACTGAGCCGTCTGTTCTAGCCAATGACAGCAAAGCGGTAAACCTCTTCCAGTTTAGATTAGGCCATATAGTTTTGGAATGTTCACAGCCCCTGCGTTGGGCCCATCTATCATTTGTTGTTCTTCGGTCGCGTTCCTGAAAACTTAGCTTACGTTCCACAGAAAGAATGTCTGTTATTACACAAAAATACATGCATTGGGAAAAGTACAGCTAATAGACAGGGTTGTCGAGTGTGGTTAATGTGGTAATTGTATCATAGATGCGTTTTCGCTATTAATACCATTCAAATACAACATACCAACGCACGGCCCTTGAAGCCATCACACCTAATAGGGTTGAAAATTCTTCTAACCAAAGACGAAACGCGTCCCATAGTGGTTGGTGTGTGTTGCTATCTTTGGCTTTCCTTTTCCATTTACATCTCCGATCATTGAGCTAGTCTCGAAAGAGAAACAAACAAAAATTGGTGATATTTTTATATGACTTGTATGGCATGACAACTACAGCCCATATATAGCGGTCAATAACTTGATATAAGCTGAATTATATTTGACCAGTAAGGAAGGACAAAAGTAGGGCGGTGCCGACTGTATAATACCCTACACCTATCCTATAAGTACAATGTTGGACCTATATCCAATTCTGAACCAATTTGGATGGACCTCGGCGAGCAAATATGTTCAAACTGTAAAAACCACGGTTGAAAAATGACAAAATTATGGCAAATTACCCTCCGAAGGAGTGAAGCTAGCCGCTTAAAATTTTGCACAAATACTTCTTATTAGTGTAGGTCGGTTGGTATTGTAAATGGGTCCATGTTTTGATATAGCTGCCATATAAATCGATCTCGGGTTTTGACTTCTTGAGCCTTTAGAGTGCGCAATTCTTATCCGATTGGAATGAAATTTTGCACGACGTGTTTTGTTATGATATCCAATGACTGTGCTAAGTATGGTTCAAATCGGTTCATAACCTGATATAGCTGCCATATAAACCGATCTTGGGTCTTGACTTCTTGAGCCGCTAGAGTGCGCAATTCTTATCCGGTTGGAATGAAATTTTGCACGACGTGTTTTGTTATGATATTCGACAACTGTACCAAGTATGGTTCTAATCGGTACATAACCTGATATAGCTGTCATATAAACAGATCTGGGGACTTGACTTCTTGAGCTTCTAGAGGGCGCAATTCCTATCCGATTTGGCTGAAATTTTGCAAAACGTATTTTATTCTTACTTTCAACAACTGTGCCAAGTATGGTTCAAATCGGTACATAACCTGATATAGCTGCCATATAAACCGATATGGGATCTTGACTTCTTGAGTCTCTAGAGGTCGCAATTATTATCCGATTTGCCTGAAATTTTGTACGACGAATTCTCTCATGATCATCAACATACGTGTTTATTATGATCTGAATCGGTCTATTGCCCGATACAGCTCCCATATAAATCGATCCGTCTCATTTACTTCTTGAGCCCCCAAAGGGCGCAATTCTTATTCGAATTGGCTGACATTTTACCCAGGTCTCCAACATATAATTTAATTGTGGTCCAAACCGGACCATATCTTGATATCGCTCTAATAGCAAAGCACATCTTTTCTTATATCTTTTTTTTGCCTAAGAAGAGATGCCGGGAAAAGAACTCGACAAATGCTATCCATGGTAGAGGGTATATAAGATTCGGCCCGGCCGAACTTAGCACGCGTTTACTTGTATTGCATTATTATTGAAAATCGGACGAACATATATATGGGAGCTATATCCAGATCTGAACCGATTTTTTTCAATTTCGATAGGCTTCGTCTCTTGGCCGAAAAACATGCCTGTACCAAATTTTAAAGTGATTGGAAGAAAAACCTATACTTTGTACACAAATTAACATGGACAGACGGACAGACAGACAGACAGACGGATATATAAATCGAATCAGAAAGTGATTCTGAGTCGATCGGTATACTTATCAATGGGTCTATCTCTCTTCCTTTTGGGTGCTACAAACTAATTCACTAAGTTATAATACCCTGTACCACAGTAGTGGTGTAGGGTATAAAAATTTCAAGTAGATGGCAAATTTTTGTTCACTCATTTTCCACAAGAATAAAAAAGTGCCAGGAAATTGGCAGCACCATGTTTTTGAGTGATAATGCTTTAAAATCTTGGCAGGAAGGATTTCTTACGATTGTCGACATTGCTGGTGAATTTCATGGAAATCGGTTCAGATGTAGATATAGCTCTCATATATATGTTCGTCTGATTTTGAGATATATTGCAAAAAAGTGATCATTTGTTAACCGATTCTCTCGAAATTTGGCATGAAGGATTTTCTTATGACTTTCAATATTACTGGTGAATTTCATAGAAATCGGCCCAGATTTAGATATAGCTGTCATATATGTATATCGCCCGATTTTCACTTTAAGAGCCACTGCAAGCCCATTTATTGACCAATCTTGCCAAAATTTTGCACAATGCTTCCCTCGACGACTACCACATTATCTGAGAAGTTTGCTCGGAATCGGTTCAGAATTAGATATAGCTCCCATATATACGTTCGTCAGATTTTGGGTAATTTGCCATAATGTTGTCATTTGTCAACCGTAGTTTTTACAGTTTGAACATATTTGCCCGCCGAGGTCCATCAAAATTGGCTCAGAATTGGATATAGGTTCCACATTGTACTTATAGGGTAAGTGTAGGGTATAATACAGTCAGCACCGCCCGAATTTTGCCCTTCCTCACTGGTTTTACATAAAATATTAAAGCGTTTGTTTGTGGTTATCATTAAAATTTAATATGATGTTTTCTTAATTTTATGCCATCTTAAAACGCAATATTTTATTGCTCTTTATTCCCTGCTTTCTTAAATAATATATTTTATTTTGTTCCCTGTCTGCACTGCCCGCAAACCGTCACTCAGACAGCCATCCAATGAGGTTGGAAAAATGAGACACAAGAATTTCCATTTAAATTTCGTACCTTCATGGGAGATACGCATGTCATAAAAAATGCCGTGTTTTGGTGATAAACGCAAACTCTTTCCACCAATTGCGTTGTTTGTTCTGTACTTTTGCTGTTGCCTTTTATAAGAATAGGTTTAACGATACCCTTGCGATATGAATATGTGATGAAACTGTCGCGATTATAAAAAGTGTGAGACTGAAACACTAATGATTTCACTTCAATGCTATTACATTACCATTGCGTTTTGGAAAATGAGAAAGTGAAAACAAAGAAGTCTTCGGGTAGGGGGAAGTGTTATGGATGGGTGTCAAATATAATGATTTCTAGTTGAACCCGGCCCGCTCTGCTGCGCCTTGTTTTATTTTATATGGAACAAAATTTTCCTTGGAATATTTATTTTCGACAATTAAAGAGCTTTCAGTGATATACATACCATGGTACGAACGTAGTATATCGCAGGATTAATAGTTTAACAATATAAGTGTCTTTATCTGAATCCCATATGATCTTTATTGGTCTACTCCATGTACTCCATTCTTAAAATACTTTATGTCAGCCCGATATTTTCATGATGTCTGATTTAAGGGTGTCTACGGGGGTAAGGCGGTCTCCCAGACACTTGGCTCTGAAAAAATATCAGCATCGTGCTCTTCTCTTAAATACCATTCATTTAAACCCCATATTGACATTGGTTTTGAGGGGCAGTTTAGAAACACATGGTCCCAAAATTGGTTTTCAAATTCGGTTTCTAACCTCAAATACTTTTCATGTGAGCCACATATTGGCACGGTCGAAAAATGTTTACCTTTTGGGGGGTGTTTTGGGAAAGGGGTGATACCCTTAATACATGGTCCTACATTTGGATATCAAATTCGTATTCTACTCCCAAACACCTTTCTTTGAGCCCTATATTGCAATGGTCAGTAAAAATAGCTGTTTATGGGGTATTTTGGGAAAGGGGTAGACCCCCAGAAAATTAGTCCCGAAAGTGGGTATCAATTCTTGCTCTGCCCCCCAATACCTCTCATTTAAGCCCCACATTGACATGTTCGGTAAATATGACCGATTTAGGGGTGCTTTGGTGCCAATCACTAAGCCCTGAAAATACATCAGAAACGTGCTCTATTCTTATATATTTAAACCCCATATTGCCATCGGCCTCGAAATTGGATATCAAATTCGTTTTCTAGTCTCAAGTACCAATCACTTAAACCCCTTATTGAAAAAGCCAGCAATATGTCCGGTTTGGGGTATGGGCCCTAAAAACTATCAACATCGAGCTCCACAGTCTTCAAGGCCCAAATTGTCTTGGTGAGCAAATAAGTCCTACTTGGGGGTTGTTATGGTGGTGGGACGTCCCCTAGACAGTTGGTCCCGAATGTTGATGTCAGATTCATGGTCTACTCCCAAATACTCTTCATTTGAGCTCCATTTTTCCATAGTCGGCAAACATGACCGGTTTGGGGGATGGGGCGGCCACTCAGTGACTTGGCTTTAAAAATGTATATCAGATTCGTGTTCTACTCTAAAATACCTCTTATTTAAGCCTCATATTGCAATAGTCAGCAAATACTTCCTATTTGGTTGATGTTGTGGGGGTGGGGTGGCCCTATAGACACTTTTCTCGAACATTGATATCAGATTCGTGCTTTACTTGCAAAGACCTTTCATTTGAGCCCCAAATTGCGTTGGTCGTAAATTTGTCTTCTTTGGGGGTGTTCTCGGAAATGGGCGGGCCCTCAAACACTTGGTCCCACATCTGAGTATCAGATTCGTGTACTACACTCAAATACCTTTTATTTAAGCACCATATTGCCATGGTTAGTAAATAAGTGTTGTTTGGGGGGGTGTTTTGGGGAAGGGATGGACCCCCAGAAACTTTTTCCCAAATTTGGATATCAGATTCGTATTTTATTAGCAAATACCTTTCATTTGAGTCCCATATTGCCATAGTCGGTAAATATTGGGTTGCTCAAAAAGTAATTGCGGATTTTTCATATAGTCGGCGTTGAAAAATTTTTTCACAGCTTGTGACTCTGTAATTGCATTCTTTCTTCTGTCAGTTATCAGCTGTTACTTTTAGCTTGCTTTAGGAAAAAAGTGTAAAAAAGTATATTTGATCAAAGTTCATTCTAAGTTTTATTAAAAATGCATTTACTTTCTTTTAAAAAATCTGCAATTACTTTTTGGGCAACCCAATATGTCCGATTTAGGGGTAGTTTGGGGGTTGGGGTGGTCCCCCAAACACTTGGTCCCACAATTGGATATCAGATATGTTTTATTATCCTAAATACCTTTCATTTGAGTCCCATAATGTTGTGATTGGTGTAAATATATATTTGGTAGGTTTTGGGGTGGGGCACCCACCCTAGGTACCCCATCCGAAATTTGGATACCAAATTTTTGTTTGTAGGGCGTTTCTGGAACTTAGGGTACGGGGGAGGGTCCGCTCCCCCTTCAGATAGTAAAAAATGTAGTACCCTATTTTCACCATTAGTGAAAATTTCAAGAAATCGGTTCGGCCGTTTCTGAGTCTATAAGGAACACACAAACCTAAAAAATTTGAAACAGTGAGTTGTTTTACGCCTCCTAACTTAGCACCCAGATATGGTTCAGATCAGACTATATTTAGATATAGCTGCCATATAGACCGATCTCCCGATAAAGGGTCTGAAGCCCATATAAGCTGTATTTATTACCCGATTTAGCTGAAATTTAAAACAATGGGCTATTTTAAATCTCCCAATATTTGACTTAAATATGGTTCAGATCGGACTATATTTAGATATAGCTGACATATAGACCGATCTCCGGATAAGGGGTCTGAAGCCCATAAAAGCTTTATTTTTTAACCGAATTCGCTGAAATTTGAAAGAGTGAGTTGTTTTACGCCTCCCAATATAGGACCCAAATATGGTTCAGATCGGACTATTTTTAGATATAACTGCCATATAGACCGATCTCCCGATATGGGGTCTGAAGCCCATAAAAGATTTATTTATTACCCAATTTTGCAGAAATGTATAACAATGGACTATTTTAAGCCTCCCAACATATGATCTAAATATGGTTCAGATCGGACTATATTTAGATATAGCTGCAATTTATCCGATTTCGCCGAAATTTGAAATACAAAATTCAACAGTGACTTATAAAGGGTGATTTTTTTGAGGTTAGGATTTTCATGCATTAGTATTTGACAGTCACGTGGGATTTCAGACATGGTGTCAAAGAGAAAGATGCTCAGTATGCTTTGACATTTCATCATGAATAGACTTACTAACGAGCAACGCTTGCAAATCATTGAATTTTATTACCAAAATCAGTGTTCGGTTCGAAATGTGTTCATTCACCGTAACGTTGCGTCCAACAGCATCTTTGAAAAAATACGGTCCAATGATTCCACCAGCGTACAAACCACACCAAACAGTGCATTTTTCGGGATGCATGGGCAGTTCTTGAACGGCTTCTGGTTGCTCTTCACTCCAAATGCGGCAATTTTGCTTATTTACGTAGCCATTCAACCAGAAATGAGCCTCATCGCTGAACAAAATTTGTCAAAATTTGAACACATTTCGAACCGAACACTGATTTTGGTAATAAAATTCAATGATTTGCAAGCGTTGCTCGTTAGTAAATCTATTCATGATGAAATGTCAAAGCATACTGAGCATCTTTCTCTTTGACACCTGTCTGAAATCCCACGTGATCTGTCAAATACTAATGCATGAAAATCCTAACCTCAAAAAAATCACCCTTTATTTATTAGAATTTGGCATATTTGGGTGCATAATCCAATTTTCACCCGATTGTGGCGAAAGGGGGTTTACATATACACCCGAGGTGGTGGGTATCCAAA
>NC_081556.1:99903529-99943917 GCF_963082655.1 Stomoxys calcitrans | reverse complement strand
ACTGCACGGCCTGGTGTTGCAAAATGAAAATTTCTGCCTATCCTAGACTTACCAATCTTGAAAAATATTGCTTAACTGCAGATTTCATTCTTACAGTAGCGGTCACCGACTCCGAAATTCGGTAGCTAATTTTTATGATTTGCAAACGTTGTTCGTTCGTATCATGATGCAAATGTTAAGTTTGCTGAAAAAATTGGTGTCGTAAATGGATATTTCCATGTGTTGTAAACGGAATATAAAAACAAGTAAAAGCGTGCTAAGTTCGGCCGGGCCGAATCTTATATACCCTCCATCATGGATCGCATATGTCGATTTGTTGTCCCGGCATCTCTTCCTAGGCAAAAACAGGATAAAAGAAAAGATTTGATCTGCTATTAGAGCGATATTAAGATATGGTCCGGATCGGACCACATTTAAATTATATGTTGGAGACCTGTGTAAAATGTCAGCCAATTCGAATAAGAATTGCGCCCTTTAGGGGCTCAAGAAATAAATAGAGAGATCGATTTATATGGGAGCTGTATCAGGCTATAGACTCATTCAGGCCATAAAATTTCAGGGAAATCGTACAAAATTTCAGGCAAATCGGATAATAATTGCGACCTCTAGAGGCTCAAGAAGTCAAGATCACACAGTTATTGATAATCATAACAAAACACGTCGTGCAAAATTTCATTCCAATCGGATAGGAATTGCGCCCTCTAGAGGCTCAAGAAGTCAAGACCCAAGATCGGTTTATATGGCAGCTATATCAGATTATGTACCGATTTAAACCATACTTGGCACAGTAATTGATAATCATAACAAAACACGTCGTGCAAAATTTCATTCCAATCGGATAAGAATTGCGCCCTCTAGAGGCGCAAGAAACCAATACCCAAGATCGGTTTATATGGCAGCTATATCAGGTTATGGACCGATTTGAACCTAATTTAGCACAGTTGTTGGAAGTCATAACAAAACACCTCCTCCAAAATTTCATTCCAACCGGATAATAATAGCGCCCTCTAGAGGCTCAAGAAGTCAAGACCCAAGATCAATTTATTTGGCAGCTATATCAGGTTATTGACCGATTTAAACCATACTTGGCACAGTTATTGGATATCATAACGAAACACGTCGTGCAAAATTTCATTCCAATCGGATAGGAATTGCGCCCTCTAGAGGCTCAAGAAGTCAAGACCCAAGATCGGTTTATATGGCAGTAATATCAGGTTATGGACCGATTTAAACCATACTGGGCACAGTTATTGATTATCATAACAAAACACGTCGTTCAAATTTTTTTCCAATCGGATAAGAATTGCGCCCTCTAGAGGCTCAAGAAGTCAAGACCCAAGATCGATTTATATGGCAACTATATCAGGTTATGGACCGATTTGAATCATACTTGGCACAGTTGTTGGAAGTCATAACAAAACACGTCGTGCTAAATTTCATGCCAATCCGATAAGAATTGCGCCCTCTAGAGGCTCAAGAAGTCAAGACCCCAGATCGGTTTATATGGCAGCTATATCAGGTATATAAACCGATTTGAATCATACTTGGCACAGTTGTTGGAAGTGATACCAAAATACGTCGTGCAAAATTTCATTCCAACGGGATAAGAATTGCGCCCTCTAGAGGCTCAAGAAGTCAAGACCCAAGATCGGTTTATATGGCAGCTATATCTAAACATGGACCGATATGGCCCATTTACAATCCCAACCGACCTACACTAATAAGTCAAGCGGCTAGCTTTACTCCTTCGAAAGTTAGCGTGCTTTTGACAGACAGACGGATGGACGGACGGACGGACGGACAGACGGACGGACATGGCTAAATCTTAGACGAATATTTCGAGTAGTTACAAACAGAATAACGAAATTAGTATACCTCCATCCTATGGTGGAGGGTATAATTAGTAAACCCCTATCCTTAGGTAGTGGGTATAACATGGGAAAATTTTTGCTTACCCAGGTAACCTAAAGTAATTTTTCCAATTTCGCCCACATATATTTTGGCTTCTTTATCTTGGACACATACGAATGAAATACTCAACCTTTCATAGTGCATGATTTGTCATTGATTTCTCTAGAATTTTAGTTTGATGGCCAATTAAACGGTTTTATTTGTCAATCAAAATAGTCAATTAGTAGGGTATTTTCGCAACAGGCTAAATAGCACTACATTACCATCCTCAAAAGTAAGTTGAAAAATTTTTGCTATACTGCATTTGGCCACCTCCATGAATTTCAATGCAATGCAAATGTTTCCTGCGAAAACTTTCCCAAATAGTGAGCTTGGTATTCAAACCATTTGCAAACACTCCACCTCGTTATGATGGTAGCAATAAGCCAATTCAAATTGAATTTACCGCGGTGGGGCCCAACCGTGGTAATGATCAGCGCAACAAAGTGTCGAACTTTGTTGCATTCAAAAACAAAAAGGAATAGAATGCAAGCAAAGCAATTACCCTACATTCTGTGGGGGAGAGTGAATGCAACGAAATTGAACGGATTTGGAAGGAACATTAAGTCCCTACAAGCCATGGATGTCGTTCAACGAAGGACGAGAATTGTTCGAAGGGGGGAATAATGATCGAGAATTTTATGGAATTTTCTTAACGTTCTTTTTTTTAATCAACAACTTCTTCAATGTCGTTACCCTCTTGCATTTGCGTATACTCGTATTTCACACAAAACTTTTCAATTAATCTAAAAAACTTTTTACCACAATAAGCATAGAAATACCAACCCATAACATGGCAAAGCTAAACAAGGACATTTGAATAGAAAATTTTGTTGAAATTTAAGTCTCACGAGTTGAGTTGGCATGTTTCTTGGACGTCACCGTAGCGCAGAGGTTTGCATGTCCACCTAAGACGCTAAAAGCCTCGTTTCAACTCCTGGCGATAACAGCATCAGGAACATTTTTCAGCGTTGGTTATCTGCTCCTAAGAAAACATTTTCATCGGCGGTTATCTCCTCCTAATGCTGCGACATTTGTGAGTTATTATGCCATGTTTCAACTCCTGGCGATAGCATCGGAAAAAAAATTCAGCGTTGGTTGTCTGCTCCTAAGAAAACATTTTCATCGGCGGTTATCTCCTCCTAATGCTGCGACATTTACGAGGTATTATGCCATGTAAAAACTTCTCCCCAAAGAGGTGTCACACTGTCGCACTCCCTTCTGACTCGAAGGTCCCTGAAGAGGTTCCTTATCAATGAGTTTGAACATGAATCGGACAGCATTCATTGATATGTGAGAAGTTTACCCTATTCCTTAATGGAATGATGAAGGGCCAACTTTTATGTCTGGTCTTTTATGTCTGGTCTAATGTCTGTTGCCAATAGTTGGACTTTCTATAGCGAAAGCTGGGCATTGACTAAGAAATGCCCCAAAGTCTCATCGTTCATTCCAAATGATTTGCATACAGCATCGCAAGTTGCAGCTATTATACCGATCTCCTTCCCTTTCTCCCTAAGAAGTCGCCTCGTATTTTCGCGTTCGGATCTTCCCATAAAATCTTTGGCGTTCTTCCGACCCCCCTTTTATTCTACCGTGTCACATACTTATCTCCCACCAATGTTCCAGGGGCTTTACGTTTATCGTAGGGAAACCTTTGGCCCTATTGTCATGCTGGTACTAACCCTGGTTGTGTAGAGGAATGGTTCATGGACTACGAATTCAGGGATTTAAACAACTCAAGGCTACGGAGAATGGGAGACACAGAGCCTGTATTCTTGCAAAGAGATGATTCCGTAGTAGTCAGCCTTGAAATTAACGACCCCCATTACTGTCTGGCTTCCCTATATATGGCACATAATTCAGAGATGCCGTCTTCAAGACTTTAGTTGCTGATAAGTGTTGGATCACCACAATTTCAGCATTGGAGGAAATACTGCAAAAAATGGTCCCTAGGCTAAACAGAAAAAAGACGGATTGGGATAAACTTCGGCACACAATCTGCCCGACTATCCCTTCTAGAATAGAAAAGGATGTGAAAGCTAAGAAAGTGGTTAAGCGGATCACGAAGGCCCTGAATAACTCGCTTGTGTCAGCATGTCCTAGTACCAAGCCATGGGGCAAACAGCAACTACCATGGTGGGCTGCAGAAAACTCTTCGGCAGGGCGAAAGCCGCAAGGGCACCACGCGATTGGAACGTCTACAAGGCTGAGCTAAGAAAATACAAAGGCTCCGAACAAATCCTTGGAATTCTGCAGTTCCGTGGAGGATACATATGAGGTATTTAGGCTAAGGAAGATCCTATCCTCAAAACCTATTGCAAATTAAGCAACATGGGCAAACTTCTCACATATCAATGAGGGCTGTCCCATTCAATTTTAAACTCGGTGATAAGGGGCTGCCTTTTTAACAGCCGAGTCCTAATGGCGTGCCGCGATACCTCTTGGGGAGAAGGTTTTACCTTACTGCCATACCAAACGGTACGGTACCTCACCAATGTCGCCAGCTTTAAAAGGGGATAAACAATGCTGAAAAAATTTTCAGATGTTCTTGCCAGGATTTGAAGCCAGGCGTTCAGCGTCATAGGCGGAAACGCTAACCTCTGCATTACGGTGGCCCCCCTTCCAAACTTATTACGGTAGGATATAATCAGAAGTCGGAGAAAGTGTGGACAATGTCTAGTGAGGAAATACTAAAACAGCTCTTCAAAGGCTAACGTGGTGTAAGAAGAGGTTGTCACTGTTATGCCTTCGTCGAAGGTTATTCGAGAAATTGTGTCTAAGTCGAAAATCCTTTAGGCAATAAAAAGTTTTGACTCCTTAAGTCGCCAGGCCCCAGTTGTATAACAAGCGGTGTTCGATAGACTGGCTCTTTGGCTTAAGCGGTTAAACTCTTCTTGTATCAGCGTATCGTATAAGCCTGAGGAATGGAGGGAAGGTAATTTCCATTCCGAAAGCAGAAAACCACACGAAGGCGAAAGATTTTCGTCCTATTGGTTGGTCATCCTTTTTGTTGAAGACTCCAGATAGGTTAGTAGAAGCATATCTTAGGGCAAAGATTGCTGGAGATCACTTGTCTCGGCAACAGCGTTTGGGCGGGTTTTAAAGTGTAGCGGCCTCTTGGAAAACCCCCACCAAATTTTGGACACCAAATTTTTGTTGTTAGACACACAAACAAAAATAAAAAAAAACAAGAAATAAAATAGAGAGATCGATTTATATGGGAGCTGTATCGGGCTATAGGCCGATTTAGACCATAATAAACAAGTATGTTGATGGTCATGAGAGAATCCGTCGTACAAAATTTCAGGCAAATCGGATAATAACTGCAACCTCTAGAGGCTGAAGAAGTTAAGATCCCAGATCGGTTTATATGGCAGCTATATCAGGTTATGAACCGATTTGTACCTTATTTGACATAGTTGTTGAAAGTAAGAATAAAATACGTCTTGCAAAATTTCAGCTAAACCGGATAGGAATTGCGCCCTCTAGAAGCTCAAGAAGTCAAGTCTTCAGATCTGTTTATATGACAGCTATATCAGGTTATGGACCGATTTGAACCATACTTGGCACAGTTGTTGGATATCATAACAAAAGACGCCTTGCAAAATTTAATTCCAATCCGATAAGAATTGCGCACTCTAGAGGCTCAAGAAGTCAAGACCCAAGATCGGTTTATATGGCAGCTATATCAGGTTATGAACCGATTGGAACCATACTTAGCACAGTTGTTGGACAAAACAAGTTGTGCAAAATTTCATCCTAATCGGATAAGAATTGCGCAATCTAGAGGCTTAAGAAGTCACGACCCAAGATCGGTTTATATGGCAGCTATATCAAAACATGAACCGATATGGCCCTTTTACAATACCAACCGACCTACTCTAATAAGAGGTATTTGCGCAAAATTTCAAGCGGCTAGCTTTACTCCTTCGGAAGTTAGCGTGCTTTCGACAGACAGACGGAAGGACGGACAGACGGACGGACATAGCTAGATCGACATAAAATGTCACGACGATCAAGAATATATATACTTTATGGGCTCTCAGGCGAATATTTCGAGTAGTTACAAACAGAATTGCGAAATTAGTATACCCGCCATCCTATGGTGGAGGGTATAAAAACAATATGAGTCCCATGTTGTCATGGTCGGTAAATACGTCCGGTTTGGAGCTGTTCTGAGGTTAAGATGATCACCCATACACTGGACATAAGATTCGTGTTCTACTCTCAAATGAATTGAGTATCATATTGCCATTGCCTCTAAATAAGTCCAGTTTGGGTAGAACTCCAGGGACTTGTTCTCAAAGTGCGAATCAATTTCATGCTCTTCTCAAAAATACCTTTCCTTTAAGCCCCATATTGCCATGGTCGACAAATATGTACGATTTGAGGGTCTTTAGGGGGTTGAGCTACCCTAAAAACATTTGGTACCATCATTGGATACCAGATTCGCGGACCCTCTCCCGTTACTCCAAAAACACCACCCAAAATCAAAAGTGGACCAATAAAGACAATATGGGTATCAAATGAAAAGTATGCGGGAGTAGATAACAAATCTGGCATACAAATTCATGTCGAAGTAGAGGGGGTCACCCCACCCCCACAAAAACGCCCAAAATGAGCACATTAACCGATCATGGATATATGGGACTCAGTTTGTTTGTTCCGTATAGACTGAAAAACCGATTGTTCCGTATAGACTGAATAACGGCAGAACCGATTTTCTCGAAATTTTCGCATATTGTGTAGGTTGGTCTGGAAGGGAACATAGGCTATATAATTTTTCGGTATCGGAAGGGGGACGGACCCTCCCCCTTAGGCCAAAAACACAACCCAAAATCAAAAGTGTACCTGTCGGGACAATATAGGTATCAAATGAAAGGTATTGAAGAGTAGAATACGAATATGGTATTAAAATTTAGGTCCAAGTAGCCATCGGGCAGCCCCAACCCCAAAACTCCCCCAAACAGACATATTGGACGTTCATTTCAATATGGGGCTTAAATGAAAGGTTTTCGGGAGTAGATAACGAATCAGGCATACAAATTCATGTCGAAGTATAGGGGGTCACACCACCCCCACAAAAACGCCCAAAATGGGCACATTAGCCAATCACGGATATATGGGACTCGGTTTGTTTGTTCCGTATAGACTGAATAACGGCAGAACCGATTTTCTCCAAATTTTTGCATATTGTGTAGAGTGGTCTGGAAGGAATTTTTCGGTATCGGAAGGGGGACGGATCTCCCCCTTAGGCCAAAAATACAACCCAAAATCAAAAGTGGACTGATCGGGACAATATAGGTATCAAATGAAAGGTGTTGGAGAGTAGAATACGAATATGGTATTAAAATTTGAGTCTAATTACCCATCGGGCCGCTCCAACCCCAAAACTCCCCCAAACAGACGCTCTTTTCAATATGGGACTCAGATGAAAGGTATTCGGGAGTAGATTTCGAATCTGGCAAAAAAAAAATCAGATCGAAGTATTGGGGGTCACACCACCTCTCAAAAACGCCATTAGACCCATTATGACTATATGGTACTTAGCTGAATCGATTTTCTTTCAATTTTCATAGATTGTGTAAGTTTGTCTGGAAGGAAACATAGCCTATATAATTTTTAGATATCGGGTGGAGGCGGACCCTCCCCCATTACCCTAAAAACGCCAACCATATCCAACATGGGTATCAAATGAAATGTATTGGAGACGAGAAAACGAATATCGTATTAAAATTTGGGTCCAAGTACCCAGTGGGCCCCCCTTCCTAACCCCAAAACTCTTTTAAACAGCTATATTCGAAGTTCATGTCAATATGGAACTCAAATGAAAAGTATTAGGCAGTAGATAACAAATATGGCATAAAATATTTGGTCCAAGTAATGGGAGGTCGCCCACCCCAAATACCCCCAAATGGGCATATTTCCCGACCATAGCTATATGGGATTCAAATGAAAGGTATTTGGGAGTAGATTACGAATATGACGTTAAAATTTGCGTTCAAGTTTAGGTGCCGCTTTTCCTCTTAAAGATACGTCAAATTTGACCCATCATGACAATATGGGACTCAAATGATAGGTTTTTGAGAGTAGAAAACGAATTTGGTATACAATTTTGGAGCCAATTTGGGAGTAGATTACGAATATGACATTAAAGTTTGCGTTCAAGTTTAGGTGGCACTTTTCCTAATTTGACCCATCATGACAATATGGGACTCAAATGATAGGTTTTTGAGAGTAGAAAATGAATTTGGTATCCAATTTTGGAGCCAAGTGTTTTGGAGTACGCCCTAAAGCACCCCCTAAACTGAACTTCATTTCCTTTGGGAATAAAGAACGAACTTGATATCTATCAACGCTTGTGATGTGCACCTTAAACGCAATAAATTCGATCCGTTTTTAAAACGAATCATAACTGGAGATGAAAAATGGATTGTTTACAACAACGTTAGTCGAAAACGATCATGGTCCAAGCATGGTGAACCAGCTCAAACCACTTCAAAGGCTGATATCCACCAAAGGAAGGTTATGCTGTCTGTTTGGTGGGATTGGAAGGGTGTCGTATATTTTGGGCTGCTTCCAAGGAACCAAACGTAATCGTTTGGTTCCTTGGAAGCAGCCCAAAATGTCGGATGTTTACTGTCAACAATGGGACAAATTGAATACAGCCATCAAGGAGAAGCGACCAGAATTGGTCAATCGTAAAGGTGTCATATTCCACCAGGACAACGCTAGACCGCACACATCTTTGGTCACTCGCCTAAAACTGAGTGAGCTTGGCTGGGAACTTTTGATGCATCCACCATATAGTCGTGACCTTGCACCATCAGACTACCATTTATTTTGATCTTTGCAGAACTCCTTAAATGGTAAAACTTTCGGCAATGATGAGGCTATAAAATCGCACTTGGTTCAGTTTTTTACAGATAAAGGCCAGAAGTTCTATGAGCGTGGAATAATAAATTTGCCAGGAAGATGGCAAAAGTTTATCGAACATAATGGCATTTATATATTTGATTAAAGTTCATTCTATGTTCTATAAAAAATGCATATACTTTCTTTTAAAAAATCCGCAATTACTTTTTGGGCAACCCAATATTTTTAGTGCAAAGTGCCAGTGGCTGACCCAGCCCCAAAACACCCTCCAAACAGTTCAAATTTACCTTCCTGGCAATATGGGGTTCAAATTAAAGGGATTTGGAAGTGCAGCACGAATTTGATATCCATATTTGAGTAGAAATGTCTGAGGTGCCATCCCTCCCCTAATGAGAACATTACCCTAAGGAAGATCATTACCACCAGGAACCGAGCAGAGGCGATCTTCTCACTCATCAATGAAGGCTTTCCGATTCAAGTTTAAACTCGATGAAAAGGGGCCTTTTTTATAGCCGAGTCCGAAAGCCTTCCCGCAGTGCGACACCTCTTTGGGGAACATTTATTAAATGACCATGCATGGCATTGTACCTCGCAAATGTCGCCAACATTAGGAGGTATAGACACCGCTTTGTCTGATATTCTCGTCAGGATTCGAACACGTTCAACGTCATAGGCTACAATGGCACGAATTCGATATCCGTATTCAGGGCGAAGTGTCCCCACCCTCAAAAGATATTAGAGAGTTAAGGAAGGCACAGCGTAGCGGGCCCGGTTCGGCTATTTCAATATAAGCAAGACCTCCTTTTGATCCATAACAGGATTTGACTTGTTTTAATTTCTTCATAAAATCCACATTGGTGGATATTTATGGTTCGATGCTTGGAAAATAGATAAATAAAGTTTCCTTACTTCACTTCAGTTTAGCTAAACTGCCTTTATAAGGTTTTTGTTATTGTTGTATTATTATTATTATTTTTTTTTTTTGCATAGTGACTGGTGTGAAATGCAGTCACGAATTCTTTGCTATCTTACAACATTGAGCATGCACTTTGTGTGCAAAGGACTCCAGGTAATTGTATACCTCACCAGGAGGCATATGGACAAAATTGTTGTATGTATGTATATTCTAAAGGGAGTGGCTTGTGAAAACTTCTTCTTTTTATACGGGTGAAAGTGGAAACAGCAGATGTTGAGGAGGGTTTAAGGTAGCTGCCAATGGTGTAGTCCCTCGAAGTTGCAGCTAAGATTGTTGGGAATTTTTGAACACTTTATTTACAACAAGGAAGCAGAAATCATAAAGTTGTATCCTAATTTACTCTGTGTACTGTCAATCTGTGTATATTCGTAGTCAATAAAGAAATATCCATAACTTATTTATATTTTGACTCCAACAAACCGATGGGGATTGTAATGTTGGACTTTTATTAAAAAAATCAATATTTTTGTTCAAATGAAAAGTTAGTTTTAATGTGTATCAGTTATCAAAAAAGAGAATATTTTCTTTGATTTATTTTATACCCACCACCAAAGGATGAGGGGTAAAATAACCTAGACATTCCTTTTGTAACACCTCGAAATATGGATCTGCGACCCCATAAAGTATATATTGTGGATCGTCACATTTAAGTTGATCCAGCTAAGTCAGTCCGTCCCTGCGTCTGTCGAAGTCACGATAGCGATCGAATGAATAAAGATATACGGGGATTGTAAATGGCACATATTGTTTCAGATTTGGATATAGCTCCCACATAAGACGATCTTCTGATTTGACTTCTTGAGCCCCTGGCAGCAGCAATTTTTGTCCGATTTGGCGATTTGGTTAAATTTTGCACAAGTAGGGTCTAATCTCAATGCAGCCCAATGAACAGGGAGCCGACGGTACCATCACCTACTGTCGAGAAGCCCATTCGCTTAAGATTTGGAAGACTAAGATAGGCAGAGATCATAGTATTGAGACATCAGACAGTACAGGGAATGGAAACTCAATACAGCCTAACGAGCAGGAACCTGACGATGGAACCATTACCGACGAACCTAATACGAATATTATCAGACAGAAAAGTCAATGCAGTTTAAAGAACTCGGAGCAGACGATGCCCATTTACTGGAGAACCAGTGATTGAGGTAATTCAGATAAACCTCCACCGGAAAGAGACTGCTACACCACACGCTCTGATGGAGAAAATAAGCAAGGGCTTTAATTCAGGGGTCATGGATGACCCGGAGCAAAGCATCTGGACTGAACCATATCAACTACTAAATATTCTACGCTTCAACACTAACTCTCGGCCGAGGACCTGCGTTATTTGTCATAAAAATTTTAATTATATAATTGACCCAGAGTTCTCAACGTAGGAATGCAACAGTGATGAGACAGGGAGACGCTGGAATATACGCGGTATCACTTTATCAGCCTTGCGACTCTCCGACACCGCCACCCACGTCGGAGCTGCATCGGCTGGTGCGGGAAGCAAAACAGACAGGAAACGAGGTACTAATAGGGTGTGATGCGAACTCCCACCACATTTCGTGGGGTAGTACCAACACTAAAAAGCGGGGCAAGCCCTGGCAGAGTTCTTGAATACTAACGACCTAATAACACTTAATATTGGTAACACCGCTACCTTTGTTAGGAAAAGGTATTAGATGTGAGGAGGTAGTAGATGTGACGATAATCGATGAGGTTCACGATTGGAGGGTCTCCACGGAACACTCTTTCTCTGACCATCGCTACATTAGGTCTAGAATAGCACGACCAGCGCCGAATCCGATAAGCTTCCGGAATAAGTTGAAAACCCACTGGACAAAATTCGGAAGACTACTCAGGAGGCCACCGTAGCGCAGAGGTTAGCATATCCGCCTATGACGCTGAACGCCTGGGCTCGAATCCTGGCGAGACGATCAGGAATAAAATTTTCACCGGTGCTTTTCCCCTCCTATTGCTGACTACATTTGTGAGGTACTATGTCATGTAAAACTTCTCTCCAAAGAGGTGTCGCACTGCGGCACGCCGTTCGGACTGGGCTATAAAAAGGAGGCCCCTTATCATTGAGCTTAAACTTGAATCGGACTGCACTCATTGATATGTGAGAAGTTTGGCTCTGTTCCTTAGTGAAATGTTCATGGGCAAAATCTGCAAAAAAAAAAAAAATCATTTACTCAGAAGAAGACTTGGGCAAGATAATTTAGATTGTCCATGACGAAAATGGCAGCAAGATTACGACTGCACTGGAGGGGTCTTTCGAAGATAGTTGGCCTGTTCTTGAAAGGAAATCAACCCAAGAAAAACCCTGGAAGACCGGGAAGATTCGCAATATCGGGAAGAGGAGCGCAGACTTTTTAACAGGGCACGTCGTTAAAATGCTGAAATTTGTTGGGTTCTGCATTACACATAGCTCAAGGATTACCAGGGCGGAAAATGTGCCTCCTGGAAGCTTTTCTGCGAACAGGTCGATAGCGTTAATGACGCCGCCAAGATAAAAAAGTTTCCCTCAAAAACCTATGTCCAAACTAAAACTTTAGTAGACGATATGGGAGTGAGAGCAAAGACAACGGAGGACATGTTGAGGCTTTTGATGAAAACCCATTTTCCACAGGATACCAAGGGGCTCACGGAGACACCGGAATCTTGCAATAATGATGTTGATCGAAAGTTTATAATTACGGAATTTATGGTGAAGGAATCCTTGAGGAGCTTCAACCCAGTCACCCGGACCTGATGGAATATTTCCGGCGTTACAAAAGACAGAGGACATGTTGAGGCTTTTGATGAAAACCCATTTTCCGCAGGATAAGACAGGACTCACGGAGACAACGCAATCTTACAATAATGATGTTGATTGAAGGTTTATAATAACGGAATTTATGATGAAGGAATCCTTGAGGAGCTTCAACCCAGTCACCCGGACCTGATGGAATATTTCCGGCGTTACAAAAGACAGAGGACATGTTGAGGCTTTTGATGAAAACCCATTTTCCGCAGGATAAGATGGGATTCACGAAGACAACGCATTCTTAGAATAATTATGTTGATTGAAGGTTTATAATAACGGAATTTATGATGAAGGTATCCTTGAGGAGCTTCAACCTAATTAAGTCACCCGGACCTGTTGGAATATTTCTGGTGTTACTACAGAAAGAGGCCGAATACCTGGCGCCCCACCTGGTCAATATTTTCATAGCGTGCCACTTACATATACTCCGAAAACCTGGTAGGAGGCAAGTGGTATTTATACAGAAGCCCGGCAAGGCAAGTTCGACTTTTTTCGTTTTATCGTCACTCCTATGGGTGACCACCATAAATGACCTTTTACGGATGCCGACAGAGTAGGGATTTGAACCCGTCTGCTTGCATATGTCATATGATTGGGTAGACCCAGAGGTCTCAATATTAACCCAGAGAAGACCGAGATATGCCTGTTCACGAGGAAGACGAAGGTGGAGCAATTTAATGCACCACGTTTCCTCAATAAGAAGATATCGATATCTGACAAGGTCAAATACTTAGGTGTGATCTTGGACCGGAAACTGAATTGTAAGTGTCACATTCAGGAGTAAACTGAGAAGGCCAATAGATGTTGGGCACTATTTAGACGGGCCGAAATGGGGTCTAAATCCGAGGATTGTCCACTGCCTCTGCAGGAGTGTGATTAGACCAATACTTACTTACGTCTTGTAGTTTGGTGGACTGCTATGGAGAAAAAGTGCAAGTTAAGGACCATATTACAGGTTCAGAGAACATGTTGACTTGGCATAGGCGGAGCGATGAGGACCACGCCCACTAGGGCACTGAAGACTATTCTAGATATCCGACCCATTAACATGCAGTTTAAGTGTGAGGCAGCCACTGTGGCTATGAGACATAAGGCGATGGGAGAATGGATTGAGGATGGGAGCAGCTCATACTATCCCGGTATAATCGAAGCGGCGATACGAAACCTGGAAGGAAGGGGAGAGGCTTCCGATCGGATACCTGAGATGAAAATAGAGGTCGTGTGCGAGGCACTGCTGCCATCGTCACAGTCTTGGATTGACGGAACCCTAGTATTGCCATCTGGAAGATCATGTTACACAGATCAATCAAAGCTAGAGGACAGAGTGGGCTTGGAGCTCTTCATTGAAAACTCAGGAACTGAGATCTGGCCTAGACTGCCTGACCATAATACGGCCCTGCCCTGCGGAGATCCGGGCGATCACGGAATGCGTGAGGTGGTATGGTGCTAACGCGAGAACGTCGAGTGTGAACATCTTTAGGGACAGTAAAATTGCCATAAGGGCAATAACAACCAGGACAGTAATGTGCCTGATTTTCAGAAATTTTGTATGAAAATACACATATGTCTTAAACTGAGTTCAGATGGTGCGACTTAACGTCTTTAGACGGACAAGCCCGTTTCAATTGACGCATTGGAAGACAACATTGAAGCATGTATTCGAGAAATGCAGATATATCTATCCATAAGTATTAATTTCATACTTATGAGAAAACAACCATTGCAATAGGTAATTATACCCACCACCATAGGAAGGGGTATCCTAACCTAGTCATTCCGTTTGTAACACCTCGAAATATTCGAGGTGGGCTGCGACCACTGCCATGAGACTAATAGGGCTTTCTCTCATGTAACGGCTACGGACACTGTGTTATCCTTGATACAATATCCGATATTCCAGGCAGTGTGGATTACACCCTACCTGAACCGCTTTTTGTACCACTATTCCTGATAGAACCGTTGCGATTTAGACCAGGTGTCATGCATTGGGTATATACTGCAGTAATCAGAACAATAATGCTATATGGTGTTGTGGTCTGGTGGACGGCTCATCAAAGTCCACCTACTGTTAAAAAGTAAACCGGATCCAAAGGTTGTCTTGTTTGTTGAATCACATCCGCATTGAGGACGACACCATATCATGCACTGAAGAATTTAGAGCTACATCTAATGCCTCTGGACATTGTGGCTAGACAAATTGCTGCGACCACAGCCATGAGACTAAGAGAGCTATCTCTCATGTAGCAAATACGGACACTGGGTTATCCTTGATACAATATCCGATATTCCAGGCAGTGTGGATTACACCCTAACTGAGCCGCTTTTTGTACCACTATTCTTGATAGAACCGTTGGCGATTTAGACCACGTGTCTTGCATTGGGCAGATACTGTAGTTATCAGAACTATAATGCTATATGGTGTTATGGTCTGGTGGACGGCTCTTCAAAAGTCCACCTACTGTTCAAAAGTAAGCCGGATCTAAAGGTTGTCTTGTTTGTCTGAAATTAATGCTACATCTAATGCTTCTGGACATTGTGGCTGGACAAATTGCTGCGACTACTGGCGTGAAGCTAAGGGAGCTCTCTCTTTGGTCATGTGGCGGGTATGAACACTGTGTTATCCTTGATACAATATCCGATATTCCAGCTCTCATTTTGTATATAGCTCCCAGTTTGTAGCAGAGTCCATGGTGGTGTGTTCCCAAGGTTCGGCCCGGCCAAACTTAGTATGCTTTTATTTGTTTTTTTTTTCTATTCTATTTCACTGTGCGTTATCAGCTCATAAAATGTGTACTCTTTTTTTTACTTTTTGTACTTTTCTTTAGTCAACTTCGTTGAGATTGAGATGATCTCATAAAAAGCATATGAAGCACGCTTCTAACTCTACTACCAGGGGTCTTTAGAAAGAGTATTACTTTACTTCTTTCCAGGATTTGAACCTAGGGATTCAGAGTCAAAAGCCGAAAGTCTAAGCCATACATCACGCAGTCCCATACTATGTGTTACCCACAGAGCCATTACCAAGTTTCGACCCACCCTTGTGTATCATTGTGCCAGTTGGACATTTTTTTTTCTATCATTACCTCTTTATGGCTGCGCCATAGAAGCCTTTTGCTCCAATTTCACCATTTAGCTGACTCAAAGCAATGATCTAAGGAAAATATTTAGCTAATTGTGAAACCATCCAACCACACAACATTCAACTAGGTTTAAGCTGAGGCAGCCAGCGTCTTAAACTGCCACTTAAAATTATTTTATCTGACTTGACGTACTTCATTTTGCTCCAGCGGCACTGGTAGTAGAGATTGTCAAACCTTTGCAGTGAACATCTGTAGCGAATACATGCCGCCATAGCTGGTAATGCTTCATGGCGATGTGTATCTCGTGCTTGCCATGGATAAAGTGCGTCTGAGTGTCTACGTAAGAATGCAGATAGGTTGGAGTGTTGAGCAAAGCCAACAGGATGAAGGCCAGGATTTGTATCTGTGTGTGTGTGTGCATGGGTATGTGTTTATGTGTGCGTTGTATCCTTTTTATCGCAGACAATTCAACACATTATTTGTCAACACAAAGTGATAAATGTGTTTTAAGCTGCGATAGCGTTGCCATGCCTTGCCTTGCCTTTTCTTACTCTCGCCCCATTATGGTCTGTGCGTTTCTTCTTGGTGTTATTGTGTCTTTCACTCCCCGCACTTATTTGCAGATTTGTAAGAAGAGCAACATCTTGGAATTATTCTCTTGTCGTTTTTTTATTCAAAAAAAAAAAAAGAAAAAAACGAAAAAGATAAAGGATAATGTTTTACGAAATTAATAGGAGCTTCAAGTCTCCGTCAATGTTGATGGAATTTATTTTAAGCCCATTTAGCTAAAAATGAAATGTGGACATTTCTATACGAAACAATTTTCTCCCACACACAAATTGCTGGTGTGATGACCACAAATGCTATGGGGATTATCGAAACATTTATCAGAATACGTCCGCCAATGGTCAAATAAATGGCTGACATAATCATTTTCTATTTGTAAGAAGAAATTTATTAAAAGGATGAAAGACCTTTTTGAAGTGTGATTATTTTCCGCAATAATATACTGCTGGCTGGCTAAACGATTAGAATGTATGAGCGGAACCAATTATGGTTTCTGGTAAACCTGACCAGATTTGTAAATTTATCAATCTCATGAGCAATACCATATATCCTTATATATGAACTTAGGTGGCAGCTTCGCTAGTCACAATGCGAGCATGTTTACACTTTAAAGGTAAATGGGCTAGATAGGAGTTTATGAGGTCTTCGGTTTTGTGAGCCTTTTCCAGTTTCTTAAAACACTTCTCTGCTTAATCTTTCCATTGAAGCTTCGGCTCAGTCACTTTTGGTGACGTAACTGGGTGTTTTGCTGCACAGGAAATTGAACTTCAAATCCAACATTTCGGAAAGGGCATGAAAGGAAACTCTTGTCCTATGCAGCTGCAAGAGAGCCATTGCCAAAAGTTGGGGGTTTAGACCGAGTGTCCTCCATTGGGTATATACTGCAGTTGTCAGACCTTTAATGCTATATGGTGTTGTGGTCTCGTGGACGGCGCTTCAAAAGTCCACCTACTGTTCAATAGTAAACAGGATGCAAAGGTTGGTTTTTTTGTGCTTACAGCCGCACTGAGGACGACACCATCTGATGCACTGAATTTAATGCTACATCTAATGCCTCTGGACATTATGGCTTGACAAATTGCTGCGACCACTGCCATGAGACTTAGAAAACTTTCTCTTATGTAGCGGCTACGGACACTGTGTTATCCTTGATACAATATCCGATATTCCAGGCAGTGTGGATTACATCCTACCTGAGCCGCTTTTTGTACCACTATTCCTGATAGAACCGTTGCGATTAAGACCAGGTGTCTTGCATTGGCTATATACTGCACTTATCAGACCTATAATTCTATATGGTGTTATGGTCTGGTGGACGGCTCTTCAAAAGTCCACTTACTGTTCAATAGTAAACCAGATCCAATGGTGGGCTTGTTTGTTGCATCACATCCGCACTGAGGACGACACCATCTGATGCACTGAATTTAATGCTACATCTATTGCCTCCGGACATTGTGGCGAGACAAATTGCTGCGACCACTGCCGTGAGGCTAAGGGAGCTTTCCCTTTGGCCATGAGGCGGCTACGAACACTGTGATATCCTTGATACAATATCCGATATTCCAGGCACTGGGGTGAAGCTAAAGGAGCTTTCTCTTTGGTCATGTGGCGGCTATGAACACTGTGTTATCCTTGATACAATATCCGATATTCCAGGCAGTGTGGATTACATCCTACCTGAGCCGCTTTTTGTACCACTATTCCTGATAAAATCGTTGCGATTTAGACCATGTGTCTGACATTGGGTATATACTGCATTTATCAGACCTATAATGCTATATGGTGTTGTGGTCTGGTGGACGGCTCCTCAAAAGTTCATCTACAGTTCAATAGTAAACCGCATCCAAGCCGCATAATGCCTCCGGACATTGTGGCTGGACAAATTGCTGCGACGACTGGCGTGAAGCTAATGGAGCTTTCTCTTTGGTCATGTGGCGGCTACGAACACTGTGTTGTTCTTGATACAACATCCGATGTTCCAGACAATGTTGATTACATGCGACCAGAGCCGCTTTTTGATAAAAAGTACTGTACCACTATTCCTGACAGAACCGCTTGGAACAACAATATCCCTGGTAATAGAAGTTACATAGACTTATATATGGTTGGTTCCAAACTACACGACCAGGTGGGCTTTGGGGTGTACTTTAAAGATCTAGAACTGGTCATATTGAAAAGATTACCCGACCACTGCAGTGTGTATTAAGCGGAGATCCTTGCAATTAAGGAAGTGGTGGAATGGCTAAAATTCAATGTCATAAGGCAGCTATACCCTAATCTTTACCGATCGGGGCCAAATTGAAGAAGGATGTCGAAGGGTCTAACACGTTCGATCTACATGCATACCACTTGTATTTTATGCACAAACCCCAGTAGAGCGGTCTTCACCAATCACAATTTGGCATAGACATGCTGTTAGTTTTTTTGAAAATTTGCAATTTATCAATAGAGAACCGCCTTCTAGGTACGCTTGTGACGTGTCACATATGAAAATCGTTCTATTGAAGAAATGTGGTGCGATAAATTGGCCCACCTTCGCCTCCATCGTAAATAGGCAGATTTTATTCTTCTCTGGGTTAACATTGAGACCCCAAGGTCTATCACAGTCGTCTGCCATCTGATCCTGGGTTCGGATCCTTGCCCCTTAGAAGTATTATAACATCGTAGCAAAATCTCTCCTCAGTCAGCATACGTAATAGGCCATTTGTGGTGGTCACCCAAAGAAATGGCGATAAAATTCCCCCCTGTGGCGTGCCCTGTGTCATTTTGTCCCTTCTATTTATGCCATGGGAAACACAATTTATGCACCTGTTCCTTAGCATATGGGTTTTCCAGTCTTTAAGGACCGGATCCACCCGGTATAGGTCTAAGGTTTTGGAGCATTATGTCGGTCGGCACACTGTTAAAAGCCCCCTCAATGTCAATGCATACCGCCAGTGTGTACGTTTTGGCATCGAAGGATTCTTCTATTTTATGCACAACCTCGTGCAGGACACTCTCCACCGACCTTTGTCCTTGACATAGGCATGCTGTTTGTAGTTGAGCAGTTCGCTGGATGTCCTCTTACTCTTTATCATGGTGTCCACAATACATTCCATGGTTTTGAGTAGAATGGACTTAAGGCTTATGGGTCTGCAGGCCTTTGGTGTAGCATAACTTGCCTTGTCGGGCTTGGGTATAAACACCACTTTTGCCTTCTGCCAGGCTTTCGGAGGATATGCAAGTCCTAGGCACTCTGTGAACATTTTGGCCAGACTTGGCGCCAGATAGTCTGTCTCTTTCTGTAGTAACGCCGGAAATATTCCAACAGGTTCGGGTGACTTAAATGGTTTGAAGCTCCTCAAGGATTCCTTCACCATAAATTCCGTTATTATAAACCTTTTATCAACGTCATTATTCCAAGATTCTGGTGTCTCCGTGAGTCCCTTCGGATGCTGTGAAAAATGGGGTTTCGTCGAAAGCCTCAACATGTCCTCCGTTGTCTCTGCTCCCATGTCGTCTACTAAAGTTTCAGTTTGGACATGGGTTTTTGAGAGAATTTTTTTAGCTTAGCCGAGTCATTAACGCATAACTAATTCCCCCTACTACGTCATGGCCCGGCACCCAAACTATGTGGATTGTGCCATGCTCAGAGAAGGCGTTAATCTCCTTTTAACACTGCAAAACTGTCCGCTAAAATGGCCTCGCCTTAGCCTTAGGAAGTCCCAGCAGTCATGTGGACATGAGCAAAGCGATGGTAGTGAATTAGAAAGTTAAGCCCTCTTTCGAAACATAACTCATACCAATGGCTGACATGTTTGCCATGTTTGCCACGTCTAAGGATCTGTTGATCAGCCAATTTCTTCTCAGCAATTTTTCAGTAATAAAGCTCGACTTTACTTTAGAGAAAAAAGAAAAACATTTCAAGTCATCATTTAAATGAACGATCCACAAAGGGTTAACATAGACAATAGCAAAACCGATGTAATTAGTGTAAATTTTTATTAATGGCTTTGTATTTGTTTCAGTTTTATCCTTTGCATAGCCCGTTGTTTAATTTGTTGCAGATTTCCTTGGTTTTGACGTTTCCTTTTTTTGATTATTTTATTTTTATTATTTATGACTTCCCCGTTTTTTTTTTTTTTTTTTCTTTCCAATTATGGACTTTACAAATTGATTAATTTATCATGTGTCAAAGTATTAAAACTCTTTTTTTTTCAATTCGTTTCCATGCTCAATCCTGCAACTGCATCATTGACTGGCTAAAAGCGTTGGAAACAGTTAACATTTTTTTTCATTATTTGGTCGCATTTCGTTCCTTTCATCTCGTGGCTGCGGTTTCTGATGTTTTTTTTCTCTCAGTTTTCCTTTTTGTATGAACGCCTGTTTGTATTTTATGATGTGTTTTCATAAAGTGTTAAAGAATTCCTTAAGTTATGGCCCGTTGCCATAACCCATCCACTGCAAGGGCGTGAGTAATGGAAATGTGGTGACGGATTTAATTAATGTACTCTTTTTGCTCGTGATCCTGGCTTCGCCCTTCATCCATTTTCTTTGGGTTCTCTTCTTTTTTTTCTTTAAAATGTTTTTCTTTTGTCATTCACACTAATTACACTCTGCAACAACATAAATGGGACATTAAGGAAGACATGCTGTAAGGAGGGCAAAGGAGGGCGAAGTGGATTTTTTTCATAAGATTTATTTATAATTGTTTTTTATTGTGGGGAAAAATTCCATTAAGAAATTTGTTTCTAATTGGTGTGTTTTTTTTTTCTAACATTTCAAGTGAATTTGTTAGCTCAACCAAGTGGCGGTTTGGTTTTTACAGAATTCATTGGATTTTTATAAAATTAACTAGCCGAACCCGGCCCGCTCCGCTACGCCTTCTTTAACTCTCTAATATTTTTTTAGGATGAACACCCCTTTGTCCGATGTTCTCGCCAGGATTCGAACGCGTTGAGCATCATAGGCTCAAATGGCACGAATTCGATATCCACATTCAAGGCGAAGTGTCCCTAACCTGAATGCGGATATCGAATTCGTGCCATTGTGGCCTATGATGCTATGATGGTACGGCCCGAAGTGTCCCCACAGGAAGTGTCCCCACCCGAAGTGTCCCCACCCGAAGTGTCCCCACCCGAAGTGTCCCCACCCTGAATGCAGATATCGAGTTCGTGCCATAGTAGCCTATGACGCTCAACGCGTTCGAATCCTGGCGAGAACATCGGACAAAGCGGTGTTTATCCTCTCTTAATGTTGTCAACATTTGCGAGGTACAATGCCATGCATGGTCATTTAAAAAATTTCCCCCAAAGAGGTGTCGCACTGCGGGACGCCATTCGGACTCTGCTATGAAAAAAAGGTCCCTTCTCATTGAGTTTCAACTTGAATCGGAAAGCACTCATTGATGTGTGAGAATTTGCCCCTTCTCGATTCCGGGTGGTAATGTTCTTCCCTAGGGTAATGTTCTTCCTTAGGGAAGTATGGCACCTCAGACATTTCGACTCAAATATGGATATCATATTTGTTCTTTATTCCCAACGGAAATCAAGAACCCCCTAGCTTGAGGGCGTACCCCAAAACATTTGGCTCCAAAAATGGCCAAAAATGGATATCAAATTCGTTTTCTACTCTCAAATATCTTTCATTTCAGTCCCATTTTGTCATAATAGGTCAAATAACCCATTTGACGTACCTTTAAGAGGAAAAGCGCCACCTAAACTTGAACCCAAATTTTAATGTCATATTCGTAATCTACTCCCTAATACCTTTCATTTGAGTCCCATATAGCCATGGTCGGCCAATATGCCTATTAGGGGGTTATTTGGGGGTGGGTGACATCCCATTACTTGGACCTAATGTTTTATGCCATATTTGTAATCTACTGCCGAATACTTTTCATTTGAGTCCCATATTGACATGAACTTCCAATATATCTGTTTAGAAAAGTTTTGGGTTTGGGGGGGGGCCCGCTGGGTACATGGACCCAAATTTTAATACCATATTCGTTTTCTGGTCTCATTTTATACCCTTATTGTGCCCGTCGGAACACTTTCGGATATGGGTGGCGTTTTTGGGGTAAGGTGGAGGGTCTGCCTCCACCCGATATATAAAAATTATATAGCCTATGTTTCGCTCCGGAAAAACGTACAGAATCGACGAAAATTTTAAGAAAATCGGTTCAGCCAAGTATTATATAGTCATAATGGGTCTAATGGCGTTTTTGTGAGTTGGCGTGACCCCCAATACTTCGATCTGATTTTCTTTGCCAGATTCGAAATCTACTCCCGAATAACTTTCATTTAAGCCCCATATTGAAATGAAAGTCCAATATGTCTGTTTGGGGGAGTTTTAGGGTTGGGGCGGCCCAAGGGGTAATAGGCTCAAATTGATACCATATTCGTATTCTACTCCCCAATACCTTTCATTTGATACCTATATTGTCCCGATCGGTACACTTTAGATTTTGGGTTGTGTTTTTGGCCTAAGGGAGGAGGGTCCGTCCCCCTTTCGATACCGAAAAATAATACAGCCTATGTTTTTTTATAGACCAACCTACACAATAAGCGAAAATTTCGAAAAAATCGGTTCTGCCGTTTTTCAGTTTATACGGAACAAACCAACCGAGTCCCATATATCCGTGATTGACTAATGTGCCCATTTTGAGTATTTTTGTGGGGGTGGGGTGACCCCCCAATACTTTGACACGAATTCGTATGCCAGATTCGTTATCTACTCCTGCATACTTTTCATTTGATACCCATATTGTCCCGATCGGTCCACTTTTGAGTTTGGGTGTTGTTTTTGGGGTAACGGGGGAGGGTCCAGATCGGTCCATTTTTATATTTGGGTAGGACTTTTGGGGTAAGGGGGAGGGTCCGCCCCCCCTCCCGATATCAAAAACTTATATCAAGGTAACCCGTTCAACCGTTTTTGAGTCTACAAGGGATTATATGCTATGTGTATACGGCTCATTTGCAATCTTCCACGATCTACACCAATACAAAGTATCTGTGGAAAATGTTAAGTGGATATCCTGATTGATTTGACAGTCAGACGGGCGGACGAATAACCATCGCACTTAAACCAAAGATCCTAAAGACGTTCGTCCAATTTCAGTCGTTGATGCCTAAAACACAGATATGTTAATCTCAGTGCCACTGTATAATCAAAGATTATGTAGGTCAATCTAAATTTGAATCGATGGGCCGGCGAGGGAGAGGAAGCTTTAGAACATCAGCCATGTGCGTATCTTGCAATGGCGAACAAAAAGAGTTCCGCCTAGGCTTATTTTCAGAGAAGAGTTTTCGAAATTAGTAGATGTCAGCATGTGCAAGTTATTAGACCTTTTAAATAGACCTGGCTCGTTTAGAAATGGGAACTATAAGTCATTTTCCTGTTAATGTAGTATCAATGGTATAAAATCACAAGTGATCTTAAACCTAACCTAATCTACATATTGAGAAAATCTACGAAGGACATGTTGAATCAACGGAGGACATGTTTAGGCTTTCGATAAAAACCATTTTCCACAGGATACGAAGGGACTCACGGAGACACCGGAATCTTGGAATAATGACGTTGATCGAAGGTTTATAATAACGGAATTAATGGTGAAGGAATCCAAACCATTTAAGTCACCCGGACCTGATGGAATATCTCCGGCGTTACTACAGAAAGAGGCAGACTTTCGGCACCTCATCTGCCCAAAATTTTCACAGCGTGCCTAGGACTTGCATATACTCCGAAAGACTGGCAGGAGGCAAGGGTGGTGTTTATACCCAAGTCAGGCAAGGCAAGTTATGCGACACCAAAGCCCTACAGACCCATAAGCCTTATGTCCTTTCTACTCAAAACCATAGAACGTATTGTGGACACCATGATAAAGAGTAAGACATCCAGCGAACTGCTCAAATACAAACAGCATGCCTATGTCAAGGGAAGGTCGGTGGAGACTGCCCTGCACGAGATTGTGCATAAAATAGAAGAATCCTTCGATGCCAAAACGTACACACTGGCGGTATGCATTAAGATCGAGGACTGAGATCTGTTTTAGACTACCTGACCATACTAAGGTCCTGCGGGAGGAGATCCGGGCAATCACGGAATGCGTAAAGTGGTGTGGTGCTAACGGGAGGACGTCGAGTGTGAACATCTTTACCCGCGGTAAATTGCCATAAGGGCAGTGCAGTGTAAGAGGCAGATTAACGCCTTCTCTGAGGATGGGGAAATCCGCATCGTTTGAGTGCCGGGCCATAACGGAGTAAGGAGAAATGAAAGGGCAGACGATTCGGTGGTGAAGGCCAAAGGACTGCCGTCAATAAACTGGGTAACCCGAAGCCCTTCGGGTCGACACTGTCCGAGTTAAGGGAGTGGGCGACGAATGCGCATGCAACATTGTGGAACAGCGAAGCGGTCGGTTGGACGGCGAAAATCCTATGGGGGGATCCAGAAGTATCATAACGGGACAGATAGGACTAGGAGCTCAGTTATGTAAAATCGGTGCGGCAAGTGATAGCTTGTGTAAGGCATGCGTGGAAGATGATGAGACGTTGGAGCATTTGCTTTGTCATTGCCCGGCTTTCGCGTCTAACAGATACCGGCACATAGGTAGAGACACAATACCAGACATGATCCAACTTAGGGGAGTGGTATTGAAAACAATTAAGGATTTTGTAAGTAACACGGACTTCCTTACTTAAAATTTTCTTTTTAGAGGTTACTTTATAGATTTTTTTTAGAGCGCACAACAAGCCGATTACTGGCTTCGGTGTATGTCCATGGTGGCATGGGGCGAATTAATATCTACACCCACTTTTCAACCTAACCTAACCTAATCTACTTGTCATCCCTTATGTTAGTGAACTTACCATTGAATCCTTGTTCTATTTCATATATTTAAGTATTTTTTATCTTTATTTACAGGTAAGCATCTTTCAATATTTGGCTGTATGAAGCGTGAATGGAAATCATTCTTGCATAAAGGTATTGTTATAGTTGCGAAAAAATAAGGTGCACATTTTAAGATATCTTAAAAATATTTTCTATTGTAACATATATAACTTTTACTTTATGTCACCGAAAATTTGCTGCACAATTTTTAAATTATTTACAATCAATTCAGAGTTTCCAAACTTTGTTAATCTTATATATAAAAATCATTTTGTGTTTGTTTGTTTGTATGTTTGTGTGTTCCTCATATAGTACCGTCAAAATAAAAATTTGGTATTCAAATTTCGGAAGGGGTACCTAGGGGGGCTGCCCCACCCTAAAACCTACCAAACATATATTTAGACCAATCACGACAATTAGGGACTCAAATTAAAGGTATTTAGGATAAGCAAACGTATCTAATATCCAATAGTCGGACCAAATGCTAGGAGGACCATCCCAACCCCCAAAATACCCCTATCGGACATATTTACCGACCATGGCAATATGGGACTCAAATGGAAGGTATTTGCGAGTAAAATAGGAATCTGATATCCAATTGTCAAACCAAGTTTCTGAGGGTCCACTCGTTCGTCAAAACACCCCCCAAACTGGGCTTATTTAGTGACCATGGCAATATGGGGCTTAAATGAAAGGTATTTGAGTGTAGAATACGAATCTGATATCCAAATATGGGACCAAGTGTTTGGGGGGCCGCATCTCACCAAAAACATTCCCCAAAGGGGAAAAATTTACGATCATAGCAATATGGGGTTCAAATGAAAGGTCTTTGGGAGTAAAGCACGAATTTGATATCAATATTCGGGAAAAGTGTCTACGGGGCCACGCCACTCCCACAACACCACCCAAATAGGAAGCATTTGCTGACCATTGCAATATGAGGCTCAAATAATAGGTATTTTAGAGTAGACCACGAATCTGATATATTTATATATATTTTCAAGGCCAAACACATTGAGTGGCCGCCCATCCTCCAAAACACACCCCAAGCCGGTCATGTTTGCCGACTTTGGAAATATGGGGCTCAAATTAAAGGTCTTTGGGAGAAGACCACGTATCTTACATCACCATTAGGGACCAACTGTCTAGGGGACGTTCCACCACCATAACAAACCCCAAATAGGACGTAGTTGCTCACCAAGACAATTTGGGTCTTAAAGAGCGTGGAACTATGAAAATGCGGAGCTAAAATGAATGAATTGGGGGGTAGAGCAAGAATTGATACCCACTTTCGGGACCAATTTTCTGGGGTATACCCCTTTCCTAAAATACACCACAAACTGCTATTGTTTACTGACCATCGTAATATGGGTCTCAAATAACGGTATTTGGGAGTAGAATTCGAATTTGATATCCAAATGTAGGACTATGTATTTAGGGCATCACCCCTTCCCCAAAACACCTCCCAAAGGGTTAACATTTTTCGATCATGCCAATATGTGGCTCACATGAAAGGTATTTGAGATTAGAAAACTAATTTGATAACCAATTTAGGGACCATGTGTTTGGGGGGCGCCTCATCCTGTAAACTCCCCCTCAAAACCAATGGCAATATGGGGTTTAAATAAATGGTATTTGAGATGCTGATATCTGGGGAGGTGGTCCCCTAGATACTTGGCCCTGAAAACACCCCTAAATCATATATCTTGAGAATATCGGGCTGAAATAAAGTATTTTAAGAATGAAGTACACCTTACATCCAAACTTGAATTCGTAGACCAATAAAGATCATATGGGATTCAGATAAAAGCACTCATATTGTTAAACTGTTAGTCAAACGATATACTATTTTCGCAGCATGTTATTTCACTAAAAGCTCGAAAATAAATATTCCAAGGAAACTTTAGTTCCATATAAAGTAAGAGAAGGCGCAGCGGACCGGGCTCGGGTTAGCTAGTAAGATATATAAACCAATCTTCAGAATTAAGGTCTTTTACTTAATAATATTTATTATCCTGTTATTTGGTGCTGAGGTTTATATTACACCCCTAGGCCAGGCCCTACTTAATGCCTTTTTACTTGTCTGAATTTCATCTCTAAACTTGGCATTCACATCTAATTAGCTCTCCTTCTCTACTCTACCACTGTTATTGCAAAATAAACCCTTCATGGCATTACTCGCTCCGTACTACTTACTTATTACAACATGGTTTCACTCTATCAGGCAATTGCATTTATCATTTGTAATGGTATTAATTTGTAAATGAACAAATGGAAAAATTCACACACAAATTCGTTTATACATACATGAATTGCATTTCCAAGACCCACATACGCAAGTTGAGAGTCATTTTAAATTAGTTCAATTTAAATGGTTTTTGCTGTGCACACGCACATCCATTATGGCTCCCACTTTTTCAATCTCACTCTTTCAATCTATCTCTGTGTCTCTTTGACCATATGCATAGGTTAGTATGTGGTGTCTAAGTGTGGTATTGGGGCAAACAGTATTTTTATGTATTGACTGCACAGTGATCACGAATTGTTTTGCACTCAACCATGGGTGTACAGTTCAAAATGAAACCAATAAGGAAAGGCAAGAGTCGGACGGAGCCGACTATATGATAAATCCTACACCACCGAGTCTACGAATTACTTTAAGTACATAGAAGCTATGTCTAAATCTAGTCAGACTTTAATTTTGCATACCGGGTATACTTAACAATGGTATATGACCCATTGGTCGTGGTTCAAACGACGTCTATATTCTCTATTAACGCAGACAGTTTCACAAATTTAACAAAGAATCTTTCACACAAACACTCCAAGTACTACCTTGTCTGCTTTCGTAAGCAGTACTGCCTTAAAAGGCCATATCGTATGAAAGCTATATATGTGGCTATATCAATATCAATAGTCTTCGTCGAGGACCAAAATACTGACATGTGCAAAATTTTATGACAATTGGACAACAAATGTGATACATGGACAGACAGACGGGCATAGCTAAATCGAACCAGGAAGTGATTCTAAACCGATCAGTACTAGTGGTTCAAACGACGCCTATATTCTCTATAAACGCAGACAGATTCATAAATTTTACGAATCTTTCTCACAAACACTCCAAGTACTACCTCGTATACTTTCGTAAGCAGTACTGCCTTAAAAGGCCATATCGGATGAAAGTTATATATGGGGCTATATCAAAACCAATAGCATTCGTCCTCGGACCAAAATACTGACAGGTGCAAAATTTTATGACAATTGGACAACAAATGCCATACACGGACAGACAGGCGGGCATAGCTAAACCGAACCAGGAAGTGATTCTAAACCGATCAGTATACTTAACAATAGGTCATACAGATCGTCGTTAAAACGACGCCAATATTCTCTACTAACGCAGACAGATTCATAAATTTTACAAAGAATCTTTCTCACAAACTCTCCATGTACTACCTCGTCTGCTTTCATATTAATTCAAAGAATCTTTCTCACAAACACTCCAAGTACTCCCTCGTCTGCTTTCGTAAGCAGTGTTGCCGTTTTTGGTAGGTTCCTACCAAAATTTTTAAGTTTTTTTTCACACGATAAGCTATCTTCTTGTCTGAAACTTCGTGTACAAAACCTCAATAACAAAACCAGTAAAGAAGGGCAAAAGTCGGGCGATGCCGACTGTATAATAACCCTACACCTACCTTATAAGCACAATGTGGGACCTATATCCAATTCTGAACCAATTTTAATGGACCTCGGCGAGCAAATATGTTCAAACTGTAAAAACTACGGTTGACAAATGACAATATTATTACAAATTACCCAAAATCGGACGAACGTATATATGGGAGCTATCTCTAATTCTGAACCGATTCCGAGTAAACTCCTCAGATAATGTGGTAGTCGTCAAGGAAAGCGTTGTGCAAAATGTTGGCAAGATTGGTCAATAAATGCGCTAAAATCGGGCAATATATTGGGTTGCCCAAAAAGTAATTGCGGATTTTTTAAAAGAAAGTAAATGCATTTTTAATAAAACTTAGAATGAACTTTAATCAAGTATACTTTTTTTACACTTTTTTTCTAAAGCAAGCTAAAAGTAACAGCTAATAACTGACAGAAGAAAGAATGCAATTACAGAGTCACAAGCTGTGAAAAAATTTGTCAACGCCGACTATATGAAAAATCCGCAATTACTTTTTGGGCAACCATACATATATGACAGCTATATCTAAATCTGGACCGATTTCTATGAAATTCACCAGCAATATTGAGAGTCATAAGAAAATCCTTCCTGCAAAATTTCGACAGAATGGGATAACAAATAATCACATTTTTTGCAATATTTCTCAAAATCAGACGAACATATGTATTAGCTCTCATATTATATATGTGAGCTATATCTAAATCTGAACCGATTTCGAGCAAACTCCTCAGCTACTGTGGCAGTCGTCGAGGAAAGTGTTTTGCAATATTTTGACAAGATTGGTCAATAAATGTGCATGCAGTGGCTCTTAAAGTGAAAATCGGGCGATATACATATATGACAGCTATATCTAAATCTGGGCCGATTTCTATGAATTTCACCAGTAATATTGAGAGTCATAAGAAAATCCTTCCTGCTAAATTTTGAGAGAATCGGTTTACAAATGACCATTTTATTGCATTATTACTGCAAATCGGACGAACATATATATGGGAGCTATATTGAGATCTGAACCGATTTGTTCCAATTTCAATAAACTTCGTCTCTAGGCCGAAAAACATGCCTGTACCAAATCTGAAGACGATCGGATGAAAACTGCGACCCCTACTTTGTACACAAATTAACATGGACAGACGGACAGACAGAAGGACGGACAGACAGATGGACAGACAGACGGACATAGCTAAATCGAATCAGAAAGTGATTCTGAGTCGATTGGTATACTTATCGGTGGGTTTATCCCTCTTCCTTTTGGGTGTTACCATCTAATTCACTAAGTAATAATACCCTGTACCACAGTAGTGGTGTAGGGCATAATGATGCGGAATGATTCTTTCCTCTTCTTACTGAGGAATGCGTATCAGCCACTGTCATTCTGCAGAGTCTTATTAATTTTGCAGGGATACCAAACTCAGACACCTTTGGCCGTATAGGAATATCGAAAGCGGATTTGTAGTCAACAAAGAGATGGTAGGTGTTGATTTGTCCTTCTCGGGTCTTCTCCAGAATTTACCGCAATGTGAATATCTGGTCCAGGGTGGATTAACCGAGTCCAAAAGCCGCATTGATAGGGCCCAATTATTTCATTGTCTTTTAGCCAGATTGCGCGGACAAGACAAGCTGATGCATATGTTTTATCAGCGTGTCTCTTTTGGCCTTCAATAGTTCAGCTGACAATCCATCGGCTCATGCTGCTTTGTTGTTTCTTATTGGAGTCACTGCTACTTGGACCTCATTCTGACTTGGAGTTTAACATTCTATTCCATCATCAGGGTTTGCTTCTGTGGTATACTCATAGCCACCATTATCGGATACTAGCAGCGGGGAAAATGTTTTGCCATATCATAAGAACACTAACTGTATACCCTTGATGACTCGGAATCCAGCACAATATGACAGCAGCTGCAAACGTCCGAAATGCTCTTTGCATCTCCCGGCAAGCCACCACCTGACGCGACCCGCAGCCAGGTCCTTAAGTGCCGCTTGACTATCCCCATAAATCGTGACAGTTTGCAAGGGCTGCCGCTCCTGATACAGGATCACATCCAAGGCCCTGAGGGTCGCAGGTCGGATCTCCGCCTTCAGCACCGTATTATGGTCAGACTGTCTAAAACAAATCTCAGTCCCTGAGTTCTCAATCTAAACCCCCAGGCCCACTCTGTCCTCTAGCTTTGATCCATCCGTGTAACATCATCGTCCAGATGGCAATACTAGGATTCCGTCAATCCAAGACTGTGCCGATGGCAGCAGTGCCTCGCACTCGACTTCAAGGTTCATCTCAGGTATCCGATGGAAAACCTCTTCCTTCCAGTTTTCCTATCCTCGCCTCGATTATACCGCGATGGTATGTGCTGCTCCCATCCTCAATCCATTCTCCCATCGCCTTAAGTCACATAGCCGCAGTGGCTGCCTCACACTTAATCTGTATCTCAATGGGTCGGATATCTAGAATAGTCTCCAGTGCCCTAGTGGGCGTGGTCCTGATCGCTCCACCTATGCCAAGACAACATGTTCTCTGAACCTGTTGTATGGTCCTTATGTTGCACTTTTTCTCCTTAGCAGTCCACCAAACTACTGAGGCGTAAGTAAGTATTGGTCTAATTACGCTCCTATAGAGCCAGTGAACTATCCTAAGATTCAGGCCCCATTTCGAGCCTACGGCCCGTCTACATAGTGCCTGTCCAACATCTGTGAGCCTTCTCAGCACGCTCCTGAATGTGACACTTCCAATTCAGTTTTCTGTCCAAGACCACACCTAAGTATTTGACCCTGTCAGATATCGAAATCGTCTTATTGGGAAAACGTGGTGCATTAAATTGGCCCACCTTCGTCTTCCTCGTGAACAGGCACATTTCAGTCGTATCTGGGTTAACATTGAGACCTCTGGGCCTAGCCCAGTCATATGCCATGTGCATAAGCCTTTCGGCCTCTCTGCACAGCTCTTTCGGATCCTTACCCCTTAGAAGCATTATAACATCGTGTGCGTAGCGGACGGGTTCAAATCCCTCCTCAGTCAGCATCCGTAATAGGTCATTTATGGTGGTCACCCATAGGAGTGGCGATAAATTGCCCCCCCCTGTGGCGTGCCCTGTGGCACTTTGTCCCTTATATTTATGCCATGCGACACACAATTTATCCACCTCTTCCTTAGCAAATGGTTTATCTAGTCTCTAAGGACGGGGTCCACCCGGTACTGGTCTAAGGATTGGATCAGTGTTTTGGTCCGCACATTGTTAAAAGCCCCCTCGATGTCAATGCATACCGCCAGTGTGTACGTTTTGGCATCGAAGGATTCTTCTATTTTATGCACAACCTCGTGCAGGGCAGTCTCCACAGACCTTCCCTTGACATAGGCATGCTGTTTGTATTTGAACAGTTCGCTGGATGTCATACTCTTTATCATGGTGTCTACAATACACTTGTCTTAAATGGTTTAAAGAAGCCAATAACTCGCCTTGTCATTTTGGGTATGATTGCCAGAGCAAGTGCCGCCCAGCTCCTCTCTGTGAAGCATTCCACTATCCACAACCATAATACTCAAGCGGCTGCCCTTTGTCATAAAAATATTATATCTAAGCCATTCCATAACTAACCATGTTCCTTATATGACATAATAAAATATCCATTTAATTTTCTCTTACAGTAAATGGAGACTGTCTTATGGGCTTAGGTAAATAGATAGCTAATAATATCTGGTCCAACCTTTAATTAGTTTTCTTCGGCCTTCAGGTCGTATGAGCAATGCTATTTTGAAAATCAACATAGCGTGTTAAGTATACGGCCCCATGTCCGTGGGTATGAGCTCATACAAACATTAAACCCACTGTGCCGCATTGTTCTACGGTTTGACTCTCTGCATGATTGTGTGCATTTAATGTGGTAAATTTGCAATTTATTATTTGACCATAACTATTTTTCGCCTCTACCCGTTTCGTTTTTCCCTTACGCCTGTGGTATCATTTTGCCCATGCATTGCACGAGATTCCATCACACTCACAACCAACTACCACTGCGATAAATGCCATAATGATGTGTTGCCATTTATCAAGTTCTCGTGTTGAATTGTTGGCCTTGTTGTTGTTTTGGTTCATTTTGATTTGGTCGTGGGGTGGATTCGATTCCATTGATTTAAAAGCAGAAAGTATGTCCAATTCAGTATTTTCACATAAATAGTCTACCAATTATGCTCATGCAGTTTCAGCGGCATATGTCATGAATGTGAGCATTGAACTAAAACTCATATAAATATGAAAAGCAGACATATTTAAATAGGCTTTGCAAAACATGTCATTTAGATTAAGGTTTTGGAAAAGATTGATGGAGATTTTTTTTCTGGACATAAATTTATAAAAATTTGCCATTGCAAAGCAACTTGAAAATTTTATAGAATTCTTTTCTAATACATTTTTTCCTTAAAGACAATGTCCTAGACATGTTCTTCCTAGAAAACTTTTATTTTTGTTAATAAATGCTGAAAGTTATGGTGTTTTATATTCCTTAAGAGTTAAGGTTTTTATAGAAAACTAGCAGAACCGGGCCCGCTCCGCTGCGCCTTCCTTTACTTTATATGGAACAAAATTATCCTTTGAATATTTATTTTCGACAATTAAAGAGCTTTTAGTGAAATACCTTACTACGCTAAGGTAAATACATATCGCTTAACCAACCGTATAATAATATAAGTGCCTTTATCTAAGTCCCATATGATCTTTATTGGACTATGAATTCGCTTGGAGGGTTTAATGTAATTTTTCTCATTGGTCATGTGGCGGTTATGGACGCTGTGTTATCCTTGATACAATATCCGATGTTCCAGGTAGTGTGGATTACACCCTACCTGAGCCGTTTTTTTGATAAAAATTACAGTACCACTATTCCTGATAGAACCGATTGGAAGAACGATATCCCTGGCAACAAAAGTTTCATAGACTTCTATACGGATGGTTCCAAACTAAACGACCAGGTGGGCTTTGGGGTGTACTCTTTAGAAAACATGGGAGAAACGAAACATGTAGAGGCGGAAAATAGTTATAGTCAAATAATAAATTGCAAATTTAGATCTTTAGATATAGAGCTGGTCATGTCGAAGAGGTTACCCGACCATTGCAGTGTGTATCAAGCAGAGATCCTTGCAATTATGGAAGTGGTGGAATGGCAAAGATTTAAAGTCAGTACGACGATTGGCGTAAATATCTACTCAGACAGCCAAGCAGCCATTAAATCCCTGGACAACATATTTTTGAACATAAAAACCGCCCTCGACTGTCGCAGATCTCTCAACGAGATGGCTGAACAGTGCAAAATGCATCTGTTCTGGGTGCCGGGCCACAGAGATATCCCAGGGAATTCTAAAGCAGAAGAGCTTGCGAGACTAGGAACTACCTTACACACTCCTTGGACACTGGAATCTGTGGGTATGCCTCAAGCGACATGTAAGCTAAGTTTTCAGGACCAGGCCCGAAGGACAACGAATGACAGATGGTCACAATGAGGGGGCTGTGGGCATTCCAAAACTATGTGGTCTCATCTAGACACGAAGAGGTCTACTGCTTTGCTGTCATTGGCTAGAACAGACGTCTCAGTCATTGTGTCTGTCATGACAGGTCACTGTTTAATCGGGAAAACATGCTGACAGACTGAAGGTTGCCAGCAACGAGTTTTGCAGAGGCTGTAGGAACATCGAAGAAGAAGAGGCTATACTGCGCACTAGCAGTCAGTAGGAGTTCCACTTTTAGTTCCCATTTCTGATTTATCGGAGTTATTGGGTTTTTTGATGCGATCTGGATGGTTTTCTGTTCCTGTGGTATCACAATGGACGAAAACGTCTAAGTGAGTCTGATGGCAGACTGCCACTTAAACCTAACCAAACCTAACCTAATGTCATTTAAGTTTGGATGTTAGATGTACTCCATTCCTAAAAGACTATATGTCAGCCCGATATTGTCATGATGTCCGATTTAGGGGTGTTTTCGGAGATGAGGTGGTCCCCTAGACACTTGGTCCTGAAAAAAATATCAGCAGCGTGCTCTGCTCTCAAATATCATTTATTTAAACCCCACATTGATTTATGGAGAGTTTATAGGATGAAGCGTCCTCCAAACACTTGGCCTCAAAATTGTTTATAAAATTAATTTTCTAATCTTAATTATCTTTCATTTGAGCCACATATTGGCATGGTCGGTAAATTTGTTACCCTTTGGGGGGTGTTTTGCAGGGAAGGGCACAAAGGCCCCAAATACATGGTCCCACATTTGGATATCAGATTCGTTTTCTACTCCCGAATACCTTTATTTGAGCCCTATATCGGGATGGTCAGTAAATATTTGATGTTTAGGGGGTTTTTTTGGGAAAAATTATCCCGAATGCGGGTATCAATTTCGTGCTCTACTCCCCAATACCTTTTATTTGAGCCCCACATTAACATGGTCTGTAAATATGCCCGATTTAGGGGTGTTTTGGGGAGTGGGGATATGCCCCAATCATTTAGCCTTGAAAGTATATCAGCATCGTGCTCTATTTTCATATATATATATATATGTCATTTATTTAAATCCCATATTGTCATTGGCCTTGAATTTGAATATCAAATTCGTTTTACTAATCTGAAATATCTTTCATTTAAACCCCTTATTGCAAAAGTCAGCAAATATTTCCGGTTTGGGGCATGGGCCCTAAAAACTATCAATATCGAGCTCCACTGTCTTGAAGACCCAAATTGTCTTGGTGAGCAGATGCGTCCTATGTGGGGGTTGTTATAGTGGTAGAATGTCCCCTAAATATTTGGTCCGAATGTTGGTATCAGCTACGTCGTCTACTCCCAAATACCTTGCATTTGTGCCCCATATATCCATAGTCGGCAAACATGACCGGTTGGGGGATGGAGTGGCCACTCAGTGACTTGGCCTTGAAAATATATTTCAGATTCGTGTTATACTCTAAAATACCTCTTAGTTTAGCCGCAATGATCGGAAAATACTTCCCAATATGGTGGTGTTATGGGGGTGGGGTGGCTCCATAGACCATTTTTTCCCGAGTATTGATGTCATATTCGTGCTTTACTCCATAAGACCTTTCATTTGAGTCCCATTTTGCTATGGTCGTAAATTTGTTCTCTGTGGGTGAGGTTTTTGCACCAAAAACATGGTGCCACAATTGGACATCAGATTCATATACTACACCCAAATATCTTTTATGTAAGCCCCACATTGCTATGGTCAGTAAAAAAGTCCTGTTTGGGGAGTGTTTTGGGGAGGAGGTGAACCCTAATAAAATTGGTCCCACATTTGGATATCAGATTCGTATTCTACACTCAAATACATTTCATTTGAGACCCATATTACCATGGTGGGTAATTATGTCCGATTTAGGGGTGTTTTGGGGGGTTGGGGTGGTCCCCCAAATACTTGGTCCGACAATTGGATATCAGATACGTTTTTACACATTCCACCATAGGATGAGAGTATACTAATTTCGTAATTCTGTTTGTAACATCTCGTAATATGCGTCTAAGACCCCATATATTCTTGATCGTCATGTCATTTTAAGTCGTCACGTCCGTCCGTCTGTCTGTCGAAAGCACGCTAACTTTGGAAAGAGTAAAGTTAGGCGATTGATATTTTGCACAAATACATCTTATTAGTGTAGGTCGGTTGGGATTGTAAATGGGCTATATCGGTCCATATTTCGTTATAGCTGCCATATAAACCGATCTTGGGAGTTGACTTCTTAAACCTCTAGAGAGCGCAATTCTCGTCCGATTTGACTGAAATTTTGCATGAGGAGTTTTATCATGACTTCCAACAACTGTCTGTCCGTCTATCTGTCCGTCTGTCTGTCCGTATGTCTGTCTGTCCGTCTGTCTGTCCGTCTGTCTGTCTGTCTGTCTGTCTGTCTGTCTGTCCGTCTGTCTGTTCGTCTGTCTGTCCGTCTGTCTGTCCATCTGTCTGTCCGTCTGTCTGTCCGTCTGTCTGTCTGTCTGTCCGTCTGTCTGTCCGTCTGTCTGTCCGTCTGTCTGTCCGTCTGTCTGTCCGTCTGTCTGTCCGTCTGTCTGTCCGTCTGTCTGTCCGTCTGTCTGTCTGTCCGTCTGTCTGTCTGTCTGTCCGTCTGTCTGTCCGTCTGTCTGTCCGTCTGTCTGTCCGTCTATCTGTCCGTCCGTCTGTCTGTCTGTCCGTCTGTCTGTCTGTCTGTCTGTCCGTCTGTCTGTCCGTCTGTCTGTCCTTCGGTCTGTCCGTCCTTCTGTCTATCCGTCTGTCCATGTTAATTTGTGTACAAAGTACAAGGTCGTAGTTTTTCTCCGATCGTCTTAAAATTTGGTGAAGGCATGTTTTTCGGCCTAGAGACGAAGCCTATTGAAATTGGAAAAAATCGGTTCAGATCTGGATATAGCTCCAATATATACGTTCGTCCGATTTGCAGTAATATGGCAATAAAATGGTCATTTGTTAACCGATTCTCTCGAAATTTGGCAGGAAGGATTTGTTTACGACTGTCAACATTACTGTTGAATTTCATGGAAATCGGTTCAGATTTAGATATAGCTCTCATGTGTATTTATCGCCCGATTTTCAATCCTAGAGCCACTGCAAGCACATTTATTGACCAATCTTTGCAAAATATTGCACAACGCTTTCCTCGATGACTATCACAATATACATAGAGTTTGGTCAAAATCGGTTCAGATTTAGATATAGCTCCCATATATATGATCGTCCGATTTCCAGTAATATTGCAATAAAATAGTCTTTTGTTAACCGATTTTCTCGAAATTCGGCAGGAGGGAATTTCTCTTGACTTTCAATATTACTGGCGAATTTCATGGAAATCGGTTCAGATTTAGATATAGCTCTCATGTATATATATCGTCCGATTATAACTTCTAGCGTCACAGCAAGCGCATTTATTGGCCCATTTTGCCAAAATTTTGCTAAACGCTTTCCTCGACGACTGCCACAGTATCTTAGAAGTTTTCTCGAAATCGGTTCAGATTTTGGTATAGCTCCCATATATATATTCGTCTGATTTTGAGAACTTTTGCAATAAAGTGCTCATTTTCTAACCCATACTCTCGAAGTTTGGTAGGAAGGGTTCTCTTATGACTCTCAATTTTACTGGTGAATTTCATAGAATTCGGCTTAGATTTAGATATAGCTGTCATATATCTATATCGCCCGATTTTCACTTCTAGGGTCACTGCAAGCGCATTTATAGACCAATATTGCGAAAATTTCACACAACGCTTTCCTCGGCGCCTACCACATTATCTGAAGAGCTTGCTGGAAATCGGTTCATAATTAGATATAGCTCCCATATATATGTTCGTCAAATTTTGGGTAATTTGCAATAATTTCGTCATTAGTCAACCGTAGTTATTACACTTTGAACATATTTGCTCGAAATTTGATAGGGATTGTTTAATAATCCATCTACAAATATCCGCCAAGGTCCATTAAAATTGGTTCAGAATTGGCTATATCTCCCACATTGTACTTAAAGAGTAGGTGTAGGGTAATATACATTCGGCACCTTCCGACTTGTGCCCTTCTTTATTGGACATATATAAGAAGATGCTTGAAATTTTGTGATTAATATTAACTTATGGCGAGTGTGCTCAAGGTGTCCAAAGAACACCAGCCCCTACATACATTTTCGACATGACCTATTATACAGTTCTTCATATTACCACAAACAAAAGACAACCATAAGTTTCTTCTTCAAATGATCCTTTCAATAAAATGCATAAAAAAGACCCAATGAAAATAGAATTTTTAATTATTTCTTTTCATGAAATGAACATTGTTGCATTAGTAATTAACCTTACAAATTGTATACGCCTTTACAGAATGCAAGCAGCTACATGGATACATACACAAAAAGCCCATAAAAATGAAGTAAACTTGAGAAATATGTAAAACATTTTTCAATAGACAAGTCCCTCCCTTTTAGTTCTTCTCTCACCACCATCAGAGTTTATCTTCATTTGCAATAAAATGTTACCGCCAAATGCAATCGTGCCATCCATGGCACCATGACCAATTTTATGGTGAGCCTCACTTCTAGCAACCACCTTTTCACCCGACCGCTTGTGAAGTAGAGGTTTTGGTGGCTGGCAACTAGACAGTCTTGGTAAAAATCGTAATAAAAACGTTAGGAGAACTTTTGACGCACAATGAGGCCAATAGGGACTAAGGTATTAAAAATGAATTCATCAGTTTGAATGAAAGCTTAGTAGTGGAATGGATTTTTTTTTATACCCTGCACTATAGGATGGGGGCATACTAATTTCGTCATTCCGTGAGTAACATATGGAAATATTGATCTAAGGCCAACAAATCTTGATTCACTTGACATTCCAAGTCGACTTCGCCATGTCCGTCCGTCTTTCGAAAGCACGCCAACTTGCGAAAGAATAAAGCTATGCGCTTAAGATTTTGCACAACTACTTCCTTTGAGTGTAGATCGATCAGATCAGATAAACCATATCGATTCATGTTTTGATAAAAAGCTGCCTTATATACCGATCTTGAATCTTCACTTCTTGAGCCTCTAGAAGGCTCAACTACAACTCTATTGGGCATATTCGACTTGGCAGCAGTTTTGCAAGAGGTAGTTTGTTTCGACTTCCAGACAGCTTCATAACCTGATTCTTGAGCCTCTTAAAGGCCCAATTACAACCCTATTGGGCTGAAATTTCGCCCATAAAGTTTTGCCATAGCTTCCAACAGCTGTACCAAGAATGACCCAAATAGGTTTATAACTTGATGTAGCTTCCATATAAACTGATCGCCCGATTTGACTCCGTGAGCCCTTAGGGCACTCAATTAGGTGGCTGAAATCTTAAACGTGGTATGAAAACTTTTGAATTGTACTGTAGCAAAATTTGTAAAATTAATTCAACGCTAAAAACAAATAATTGAAGCTTTAAACTTCAATGTCATATGACTTATACCATTTCCGAAGAAATTCATATACAAATTATACGAAATTATGTTAAATTAAAGCAGTAAGGAAAGGCAAAAGTTGGGCGGTGCCGACTGTATAAAATACCCTACACCTACCCTATAAGTACAATGTGGGACCTATATCCAATTCTGAACCAATTTTGATGGACCTCGGCGAGCAAATATGTTCAAACTGTAAAAACTACGGTTGACAAATGACAACATTATGGAAAATTACCCAAAATTTTGGCAAGATTGGCGCTAGCAGTGGCTCTTAAAGTGAAAATCGCGCGATATACATATATGACCGCTATATCTAAATCTGGGCCGATTTCTATGAAATTCACCAGTAATATTGAGACTCATAAGAAAATCCTAACTGGAAAATTTGGACAGGATCGGATAACAAATGATCACTTTTTTACAATATTTCTCAAAATCAGGCATATGAGAGCTATATCCAAATCTGAAGCGATTTCTATGAAATTCTCCAGGAATATCGAGAGTCATAAGAAAATCCTCCCTGCCAAATTTCAAGAGAATCGGTTAACAAATGACCATTTTATTGCTGTATTACTGCAAATCGGACGATCGTATATATGGGAGCTATATCCAAATCTGAACCGATTTCTAT